>NC_090731.1:167813783-167836283 GCF_036898095.1 Palaemon carinicauda | reverse complement strand
TTTGAACATGAAAATTCTTGTTGCTTTGAGATTTTGTATATAAAGGAGAGTGTTCTTTAATAAACAACTCAGTTGATTGCATCCTGCCTTTGAGTCATAACCTCTCTCTCGGCTCCGTCACAGAGGTATTAGTTGTTCCAGATGTTTTTTTTTTCTTTTTTTAATTAGTGTAGTATGTATCGCTTCATAGATCTTTGCATTATCAGTTGCATCTCTCATTATTCTTGACATCCATACAAACGTCCCTGCCTGGCGATTTGCTGGACCGGGGTTCGAGTCCCGCTTACCCCTATTTAGGTATTTCAGGGTCGAGGTCGACCCCTGGGTGGGTAAAAAAAAACGGGGAAGGAGGGAAGTTAGACGAAAATCAGTCCTAAAGTAGACAATGGCATGTAGACTAGTCACCCCTTGCAGGTCGATCACTTCCATATTCGAGACAGCTGATGATTTATGGGAAAAAAAACAGGTTTTGAACATGCTGTAGGGGTCGCCTACGACCCATCATACCTGTCCAGGGTGCCTCGAGAGTTTCTTGTGGTGTCTAAAACTTCACCATCTTCATGAGCTAAGGATGGGGGATTTGGGGGAGCCTATAAGTCTACCTGCTGAGTCATCAGCATCCATTGCCTGGCCCTCCCTGGTCCTAGCTTTGATGGAGACGGACTTGGGCGCTGATCATGGATATATGATCGGTCTCTAGGGCATTGTCCTGCCAGCGAGGTCGTTGTCACTGTCACTTGCCTTTGCCCTTCTTGAGTTACATTTAAACCTTAAATAATATTTCTGATCTAAATCAACCATTTTATTTTTTATCTTTTATTATGAAAATACAATTACATTTTCTTAACATACATTTTTTCCTTTTATAAAGAAATATTTCCTTAACAAATTATATTTTACATTTTTGTATATACATTATAACATCTAATATATGATAAAATTACATTTTTATTTTATTATTTTTCTAAATACGTTTTTAAGTTAGAAACATACTGATTTGTGAAAATATTTTTAACATGATTCTTATATCCAATAATATTGACTTTAAATGTATTTAACAGTTTGATCTTTATACATTTAATAATTTGCTGTTCAGCACTTATTCCCAATTGTCTTGCCATCCAGATACTTGAAATAAAATCTGCTATTATTACCATTGCTGTATTTTCATCTCTTTTTGATAGTTTCCTTTCTGTAAGATGTATTTTTCTTTCGAAGTTAAGTAAAAGTTTTCAATAGTACCCTACCTATTTTTTTTAGGTTCCTACACACTTCTCGCCAAACAACCGAGCTTTCCATAGAAGTCTGTCTCTTGAAGGTGAAATTTTAGTATCTTTTTCATGTTAAATTTGAGGATTCCAGCATCGGATTAATGATGGGCATTAGTTCTTGTCGTTGGTGTCGTATCTATTAATTATTCCCCAATAGCTGAATCTTTTAAGAATCGGCTACGTCTCATCAGAACGTATTAAGATACACTTATGCCTGAAGTCACTGTTTCTCCATTTTTTTTTTCAAACAATTTGTTTTTCATCTCATTACTTTTAATATTTTTGTAGACAAGCAGAATAAGATTAGATACAATATTACACCCAAGAATGTTTTACAATTTCTTAGACATGAAGTCACTGTTTCTCCATTTTTTTTTCAAACAATTTGTTTTTCATCTCATTACTTTTAATATTTTTGTAGACAAGCAGAATAAGATTAGATACAATATTACACCCAAGAATGTTTTACAATTTCTTAGACATGAAGTCACTGTTTCTCCATTTTTTTTTTCAAACAATTTGTTTTTCATCTCATTACTTTTAATGTTTTTGTAGACAAGCAGAATAAGATTAGATACAATATTACACCCAAGAATGTTTTACAATTTCTTAGACATGAAGTCACTGTTTCTCCATTTTTTTTTTTCAAACAATTTCTTTTTCATCTCATTACTTTTAATATTTTTGTAGACAAGCAGAAGAAGATTAGATATAATATTACACCCAGGAATGTTTTACAATTTCTTAGACATGTTTCGAAATATCATTGAGGTAAACAGCTCTGTTGTCTATCATGGGAACCAGTGTACAGACACTAAGATGATAACATCAATGTTTAACTAAGTAAAACTTCCTTAACAAGTTTCCGATATTTCTCAATAGTATTGCCATAGCCTCTATACCATGGTCTTCCACTGTCTTGGGTTAGAGTTCTCTTGCTTGAGGGTACACTCGGGCACACTGTTCTATCTAGTTTCTCTTCCTCTTGTTTTGCTAAGTTTTTATAGTTTATATAGGAAATATTTATTTTGATGTTACTTTTCTTAATTTTTTTTTTATTTTTCCTTATTTCCTTTCCTCACTGGGCTATTATCCCTGTTGGGGCCCCTGGGCTTATAGCATCATGCTTTTCCAACTAGGTTTGTAGCTTAGCATTTAATAATAATAATAATAATAATAATAATAATAATAATAATATTGTTCTAATCAAGATCGAGTGTATTCTCTCGATCTTGGGTCTAGGGAGACGGAAAAGCAAGAAGCGGAGAGAGGTTGTAGTCCTACCCTGAGGAGAGGGTGCTGGGTGTGTGTTCATATCTAAATATTTATTCGTTATTTTGACGGGTCGCGTACACTAGTAAAAAAAGAATAATATTATTGATAATAATAATGATACATACATACATACGAGCTTTTCCTCCAATTTTGGGGGGTAGCCGACATCAACAAATGAAACAAAAACAAAAAAAGGGGACCTCTACTCTCTACGTTCCTCCCAGCCTAACAAGGGACTCAACCGAGTTCAGCTGGTACTGCTAGGGTGCCACAGCCCACCCTCCCCCGTTATCCACCACAGATGAAGCTTCATAATGCTGAATCCCCTACTGCTGCTACCTCCGCGGTCATCTAAGGCACCGGAGGAAGCAGCAGGGCCTACCGGAACTGCGTCACAATCGCTCGCCATTCATTCCTATTTCTGACACGCTCTCTTGCCTCTCTCACATCTATCCTCCTATCACCCAGAGCTTCCTTCACTCCATCCATCCAACCAAACCTTGGCCTTCCTATAATAATAATAATAATAATAATAATAATAATAATAATAAACAGAAGAAGAATAAGACATCAGAATTAACTGGCACACCCACGTGTCATACTTAATTACCTCCAATTTTTTTTTTTTGGGGGGGGGGGGTTGGTTAGAAATAGGCCAGTCTAATTAACAGCTTCTCTTAATGATTTTATGAGAGACCAGTGGAATTAATGACGTCACAGCGCCATTTGACTGGCGAATAGGAAATGAAGAAATAAATCCTTCGAAATTCCGAAGTATGCAGTAGTAAATGTCCTTTTTCTCGATGTTGTGGCCGATGTGGTAACGTCCCTGACTGGTGACCTCCAGACTGGGGTTCGAGAACCGCTCGAACTCGTTAGATTCTTTGGTTGCTACAACCTCACTATTCTTGTTAACTAAGGATTAGAGTTTGGGGGAGCCTGTAGGTGTATCTGCTGAGTCATCAGCAGCCACTGACTGGTCCTCCTTGGTCCTAGCTTAGGTGGAGAGGGGGCTTGGGCGCTGATTATATGGATATCTGTCATATGTATATCAGTGTCTGCCATTCATGAGCGGCCATTAAAACTTGAAACCGATGGTGATAGGATGGGAGAAGGAAGTTATCATGTCATATGAATCGTAAAATCCAATTGTGACTAACCTAAGGCACTGATTAAATTAATGAAAAATTATGATCAGTTAATTTACGAGATTATAAACATAAAAAAATACGGCACTGTAATGCCCTCGGTATTTTAAATTATTATCAAAATTTCAATATTTAAAAGAATAAAATTTATTGTTAATACATAAAATAAATTGTTTTTTTTGGAAGAAAAAGAAGTAAGAACTTCATTTTAAACAGTGTGAATTCTCTCTCTCTCTCTCTCTCTCTCTCTCTCTCTCTCTCTCTCTCTCTCTCTCTCTCTCTCTCTCTCTGTATATACAGTATATGTATATATAATTATATATATATATATATATATATATATATATATATATATATATATATATATATATATATATAAATATATATATATATATATATATATATATATATATATATATATATATATCAATATATATGTATATTATATACAATTTATATATATGCACATATATATATATATACATATATATATATATATATATATATATATATATATATATATATAAATATTTGTATATATATATATACACACATATATATATCCATCCATATACCAAGGCACTTCCCCCAATTTTGGGGGGTAGCCGACATCAACAAGAAACAAAACAAAAAAGGGGACCTCTACTCTCTACGTTCCTCCAGCCTAACCAGGGACTCAGCCGAGTTCAGCTGGTACTGCTAGGGTGCCACAGCCCAACCTCCCACATTTTCCACCACAGATGAAGCTTCATACTGCTGAGTCCCCTACTGCTGCTACCTCTGCGGTCATCTAAGGCACCGGAGGAAGCAGCAGGGCCTACCGGAACTGCGTCACAATCGCTCGCCATTCATTCCTATTTCTAGCACGCTCTCTTGCCTCTCTCACATCTATCCTCCTATCACCCAGAGCTTTCTTCACACCATCCATCCACCCAAACCTTGGCCTTCCTCTTGTACTTCTCCCATCAACTCTTGCATTCATCACCTTCTTTAGCAGACAGCCATTTTCCATTCTCTCAACATGGCCAAACCACCTCAACACATTCATATCCACTCTAGCCGCTAACTCATTTCTTACACCCGTTCTCGCCCTCACCACTTCGTTCCTAACCCTATCTACTCGAGATACACCAGCCATACTCCTCAGACACTTCATCTCAAACACATTCAATTTCTGTCTCTCCATCACTTTCATTCCCCACAACTCCGATCCATACATCACAGTTGGTACAATCACTTTCTCATACAGAACTCTCTTTACATTCATGCCCAACCCTCTATTTTTTACTACTCCCTTAACTGCCCCCAACACTTTGCAACCTTCATTGACTCTCTGACGTACATCTGCTTCCACTCCACCATTTGCTGCAACAACAGACCCCAAGTACTTAAACTGATCCACCTCCTCAAGTAACTCTCCATTCAACATGACATTCAACCTTGCACCACCTTCCCTTCTCATACATCTCATAACCTTACTCTTACCCACATTAACTCTCAACTTCCTTCTCTCACACACCCTTCCAAATTCTGTCACTAATCGGTCAAGCTTCTCTTCTGTGTCTGCTACCAGTACAGTATCATCCGCAAACAACAACTGATTTACCTCCCATTCATGATCATTCTCGCCTACCAGTTTTAATCCTCGTCCAAGCACTCGAGCATTCACCTCTCTCACCACTCCATCAACATACAAGTTAAACAACCACGGCGACATCACACATCCCTGTCTCAGCCCCACTCTCACCGGAAACCAATCGCTCACTTCATTTCCTATTCTAACACATGCTTTACTACCCTTGTAGAAACTTTTCACTGCTTGCAACAACCTTCCACCAACTCCATATAACCTCATCACATTCCACATTGCTTCCCTATCAACTCTTATCATATGCTTTCTCCAGATCCATAAACACAACATACACCTCCTTACCTTTTGCTAAATATTTCTCGCATATCTGCCTAACTGTAAAAATCTGATTCATACAACCCCTACCTCTTCTAAAACCACCCTGTAATTCCAAGATTGCATTCTCTGTTTTATCCTTAATCCTATTAATCAGTACTCTACCATACACTTTTCCAACTACACTCAACAAACTAATACCTCTTGAATTACAACACTCATGCACATCTCCCTTACCCTTATATAGTGGTACAATACATGCACAGACCCAATCTACTTGTACCATTGACAACACAAAACACATATTAAACAATCTCACCAACCATTCAAGTACAGTCACACCAACATCTCAGCTTTCACACCATCCATACCAGATGCTTTTCCTACTCTCGTTTCATCTAGTGCTCTCCTCACTTCCTCTATTGTAATCTCTCTCTCATTCTCATCTCCCATCACTGGCACCTCAACACCTGGAACAGCAATTATATCTGCCTCCCTATTATCCTCAACATTCAGCAAACTTTCAAAATATTCCGCCCACCTTTTCCTTGCCTCCTCTCCTTTTAACAACCTTCCATTTCCACCAATTGTGTCTCGTGGTGGCCCGGGAAATTGGGTAAAACTCCCTGGTAAGAGACTGATGTCTCGCCAGGTAAATCCTCGGACAGCTGGAAGCGGTCAGGTTCCAGTTTCTTTTTTGGGCTCTCGTGACATGGTTGGTTTCGACCTGGCCTTTCATTAGAAGGGGCTAGCGTTCGATCCCAAGTATGAGGTAGAAATTTATTTCTATTTGAACACGATGTTGTGTTGATATATATCCATATTGACTCATTAGGGGTAATTTGAACGAATTACTACCAATTGTGTCTCGTGGTGGCCCGGGAAATTGGGTAAAACTCGCTGGTAAGAGACTGATGTGTCGCCAGGTAAATCCTCGGACAGCTGGTAGCGGTCAGGTTCCAGTTTCTTTTATGGGCTCTCGTGACATGGTTGGTTTCGACCTGGCCTTTCATTAGAAGGGGCTAGCGTTCGATCCCAAGTATGGGGTAGAAATTTATTTCTATTTGAACACGATGTTGTGTTGATATTTATCCATATTGACTCATTAGGGGTAATTTGAATGAATTACTACCAATTGTGTCTCGTGGTGGCCCGGGAAATTGGGTAAAACTCGCTGGTAAGAGACTGATGTCTCGCCAGGTAAATCCTCGGACAGCTGGTAGCGGTCAGGTTCCAGTTTCTTTTATGGGCTCTCGTGACATGGTTGGTTTCGACCCGGCCTTTCATTAGAAGGGGCTAGCGTTTGATCCCAAGTATGAGGTAGAAATTTATTTCTATTTGAACACGATGTTGTGTTGATATTTATTCATATATCTATATATATATCTATATATATATATATATATATATATATATATATATATATATATATACATATACATATACATATACATACATTTTATCATCATCATCATCAGCCGTTACTAGTTCATTTCATGGTAAAGGCTTCAGACATGTCTCTATTCTCGTCTGTTTATGGTCATTCTATGTCAATCTATACTTGCAGGTTTTCATATTTCGTCAATCCATCGTCTTCTATTCCTTCTAGTGATTCTTTAGCAATAACTAGGAACCCATTCTTATATTCCTAATGTCCATCTATTATTTGTCCTTCTCATTATGATATATCCTACCCATGTCCATTTCTTTTTCTTGCGTTAGAATACCCACTACTTTAGTTTACTCTCGTGTGTGTGTGTGTGTGTATGTGTGTGTATATATATATATATATATATATATATATATATATGTATATATATATATATATATATATATATATATATATATATATATATATATATGTATATATATATATATATATATATATATATATATATATATATATATATGTATGTATATGTATATATATACAGGTATATATATATATATATATATATATATATATATATATATATATATATATATATTCTATTACCAACCACAACAAATACAGCCATTTATAGTCAACTGCGTGACAAAAGCTTCAGACATGCCTATATTCATCACCACGGTGGCTACTGCAGATTGGTGATGGTGGGATACTTTACTCTGATTGCTTATAATAAACCAACTTAGTAAGGGCGATATTGACTAGTCCGATCAAGCTATTCCTACTGGGATAGGAATATATATATATATATATATATATATATATATATATATATATATATATATATATATATATATATATATATATATATATACCTGTTACGATACATGGTCTCTCTCCATCAGAGAAAAAGTTTTTGAACTTGATTGTCGTCCAGCATACTGTTCATATTAAAATACACTTACCATTTTTACATTCACCTTATTCCCCATGCCCTTGTTTATTTATTTTTAGCATTGTTTCCTTTGAAAAAAGAAATAGTCTTTCTCGGTCAGCTCCCAAGAGCAAATAGAAAGAAAATATGGTCTGTTCTGGCCAGCTCACAAGAGCAAATTGAAAGTTTAGAGTCTAGACCTATAGGCAGATAAAAGATAGTATATAGTCTGTTCTGGATTGCTCACAAGAGCAAATTGAAAGTTTAGAGTCTTGACCTATAGGCAGATAAAAGATAGTATATAGTCTGTTCTGTCCAGCTCACAGGAGCAAATTGAAACTCTAAGAGTCTAGACCTATGGACAGATAAATGATAGTCAGACCTGGAACAATGACGTCCTGGTTTGGTTTTCTCTTGAACCACACCAAAGTTTCATTTTCTGTTACTTAGGCTCGCTATTGGGATACTATTTTATTCGTCTCTGATTAATTTAACTATCAATAAGTAATGGGAGAAGCACGATATTTTTAGTTGGGTGGTGTTAATGTTGATTATATTTTAGAAAGCAGAAAAGTGAAGTTTTTTTTCAGTAATTTAGGGGTATTCATCAGTCGATTTTTTAATCTATCGTGAAATCTTGTGGAATTAAGTTGTTCAGAATGTTGTTAGACCTTCAATAATGGTCTGACCTGATTGACTATGGCAGTTATTGATAGAAGTGGATGGTAGTCATACAAAATAATACAATATTACCATCAGGTATATGTTTACACTTACTCCATAGGTTTTTCAGTTATATTTTCAACCGTGGCTTACTCCAAACCTTAATGTACAATGTAGCTCCTCATGAAGGTTTAAATCATGAAGAGGATGTAAATTACGTGTTGCTATAATTCCTATTAATGATTTAAAGACGAAGGAGTTGCACTAGTGTCATCTCACAAATCACAATGCCAATATGTGTAATCAGTAAACCATTTTGAATGTCTTTTTCTTCTTTCCCAAAGTTGATAATTCTTTTACCCTAAAAGTTAAATTTCTGATATTTTGTTATATTTGAGACTATTCTATGACCACACTCATGAAATTTTGTATGCCTTCTGCATCTTGTTGCTACAGTTTTCCTGAAGTTTTATTGAGCTACACCATGATATCAATTATCAGTTCCTTGTCACTATTTCATATAGGCCTAGGCCTATTGAATTCACTTTAAAATGAAATTCTTGCATATAAGTATTTTGTGGAAGTCGAGCAAATGCTAGTTTTCTTAAAATTTGTACATCTTTCTCTAGAGTTTACAACATTATTACGAGTCTACAGTCCATTTATTATTATTATTATTGTTATTATTATTATTATTATTGAATTAACTATACGTCAAAGAACTTTACAGTTTTATTAAATACTACAATGGTCTTTGTAGGTTGATCATTTGGTCGTGAAAATGACCCAATAAATGACGAAATGGTGATTTTTTTAGTTAATACTATTATTAAACACATTTTTTCCTTTCCAGGTTTAAAAGTGGGAATATATATATATATATATATATATATATATATATATATATATATATATATATATATATATATATATATATATGTATATATATATATATATATATATATATATATATATATATATATATATATATATATATATATATATATATATATATATATATATATATATAGATTTATATATATATATATATATATATATATATACATATATATATATATATATATATATATATATATATATATATATATATATACATAAATGTATATAATACATATATACACACACACGTATATATATTATATATATATATATATATATATATATATAGTGTCTTAAACTATTATTCATGTTAATTTTCGTGACCTCCAACTCCATCTTGAGACCATATCAATTCTAAAGTCTATTCCAACATGCCTAAAATTTTGTCTATCTCACCATGGTAACCAGCTGATTAGATACAGAGGCGATTGCCTGTATGCGTTAGCATAGGAAACAGCTGTCAGAGTATTGTAGAGAAGAGATAAAATTAATATATATACCTGTGTATACTGTATATATATATATATATATATATATATATATATATATATATATATATATATATATATATATATATATATATATATATATATATATATATATATATATATATATATATATATATATATATATATATATATATATATATATATATATATATATATATATATATATATATATATATATATATATATATATATATATACTGTATATATATATATATATATATATATATATATATATATATATATATATATATATATATATATATATATATATATATATATATACAGTATATATATATATATATATAATATATATATATATATAACTTATTTTCTAGATAAAATTAATAGAATTAACTTATTTTTGAGATAAAATTAATAGAATTAACTTATTTTCGAGATAAAATTAATAGAATTAACTTATTTTCGAGATAAAATTATTAGAATTAACTTATTTTTAAGATAAAATTAATAGAATTAACTTATTTTTGAGATAAAATTAATAGAATTCACTTATTTTCGAGATAATTTTAATAGAATCGACTTATTTTCGAGATGAAATGAATAGAATTAACTTATTTTCGTGATAAAATTGATAGAATTAACATATTTTTGCGATTATATTGATAGAAATAACTTATTTTCGTGATAGAATTAATAGAATTAACTTATGTTCGAGATGAAATGAATAGAATTAACCAATCTTCGAGATAAAATCAATAGAATTGCCTTATTTTCTCCAATATTTTTCCTTTTAGGACATTGATTGCAACATTCAACTTTCATGTCTTTGGTCATTCACTTTCTTTCATGTAATTGCCATTACCAGTACCCAAGAACATGGTAACGTCATATGATTTGTCGATGATAATTAAGTAAGTGTTTTGTTTTCCAGAGTCCATCATTCAAATCCGTCTGAAAATATATAGGTCTTGAAAACGCTCTTGCAATTTCATTTGCTCTTTGAAGTGGAAAATCAATTATAGAGGGCAAATTATGTAATTGCTGTTTGTATATACTGGACGCACTTTTCACCACTTGATGTACCTATTCTATAAGATACTATAGTCCATTTCTTTTAGCGAGGCATATTTGCGCCTACTCGCAGCGGTGCCCTTTTAGCTCGGAAAAGTTTCCTGATCGCTGATTGCTTGGACAAGATAATTCTAACCAATCAGCGATCAGGAAACTTTTCCGAGCTAAAGGGCACCGTTGCAAGTCTGTGCAAATCTGCCTCGCTAAAAGAAGTGGACTATAGTTCATTATACGTACTTACTTAGGAGTCAGTGGTAAGAGAGGTGTCGGTGAGGTTAAGTGTGTTGCCAGCTCTCCTTCAACCCTTAGCTGTCCTATTTTTATATCCTCGTACGTTACCTTCGTTCCGTCTTCCTTTCTTTCATCTTGCTGTCTTTTACTTCATAATTTAGAGTAATGTTTTTCCAAATTACACACGGGCGGGGAACAAGCTCTGTTGGTGCTGGAAGGCCTCAATGTCCAGCGCCGACCTGCACTACCCAAATTCGGAAATCCAATCCAAATGTTATGTTAATTATCCGTAGACTTGTGTTGTTAAACATGAACTACTGTATGTATATTATTATTATTATTATTATTATTATTATTATTATTATTATTAGCCAAGCTACAACCCTTGTTGGAAAAGCAAGATGCTATAAGCCCAAGGGCTCCAACAGGGAAAAATAGCCCTGTGAGGAAAGGAAATAAGGAAATAAATAAGTGATGAGAATAAATTAACAATATATTCTAAAAACAGTAACAGCGTCAAAACAGATATGTCCTATATAAACTCTTAATAATGTCAAAAACAGATATGTCATATATAAACAATAAAAAGACTCATGTCAGCCTGGTCAACATAAAAACATTTGATCCTACCTTGAACTTTCATACATCTGGATTTATGATTTATTTTTTTTTACATTTTTCTTATCCCGTTTTTGTCTCCCTATAAACTAAACATCTAAGATTTCTTTATTTTTTTATTTCGTGTTCATCCCTGTGATCTTACTCTCTTTGCTCTACTCTAACTGTAGGTCTAGAGTACAACTCTTTCGTCCCATCTCTAACTCTAGGTCTAGAGTACAACTCTTTCGTCCTATCTCTACTCTAACTGTAGGTCTAGAGTACAACTCTACTCTAACTGTAGGTCTAGAGTACAACTCCTTTCGTCTTATCTCTACTCTAACTGTAGGTCTAGAGTACAACTCTTTCGTCCCATCTCTACTCTAACTGTAGGTCTAGAGTACAACTCTTTCGTCCTATCTCTACTCTAACTGTAGGTCTAGAGTACAACTCTACTCTAACTGTAGGTCTAGAGTACAACTCCTTTCGTCTTATCTCTACTCTAACTGTAGGTCTAGAGTACAACTCTTTCGTCCCATCTCTACTCTAACTGTAGGTCTAGAGTACAACTCTTTCGTCCCATCTCTAACTCTAGGTCTAGAGTACAACTCTTTCGTCCTATCTCTACTCTAACTGTAGGTCTAGAGTACAACTCTACTCTAACTGTAGGTCTAGAGTACAACTCCTTTCGTCCTATCTCTACTCTAACTGTAGGTCTAGAGTACAACTCCTTTCGTCTTATCTCTACTCTAACTGTAGGTCTAGAGTACAACTCCTTTCGTCCCATCTCTACTCTAACTGTAGGTCTAGAGTACAACTCCTTTCGTCCTATCTCTACTCTAACTGTAGGTCTAGAATACAACTCCTTTCGTCCTATCTCTACTCTAACTGTAGGTCTAGAGTACAACTCTTTCGTCCCATCTCTACTCTTACTGTAGGTCTAGAGTACAACTCTTTCGTCCTATCTCTACTCTAACTGTAGGTCTAGAGTACAACTCCTTTCGTCCTATCTCTACTCTAACTGTAGGTCTAGAGTACAACTCTTTCGTCCTATCTCTACTCTAACTGTAGGTCTAGAGTACAACTCTTTCGTCCCATCTCTACTCTTACTGTAGGTCTAGAGTACAACTCTTTCGTCCTATCTCTACTCTAACTGTAGGTCTAGAGTACAACTCCTTTCGTCCTATCTCTACTCTAACTGTAGGTCTAGAGTACAACTCTTTCGTCCTATCTCTACTCTAACTGTAGGTCTAGAGTACAACTCTTTCGTCCCATCTCTACTCTAACTGTAGGTCTAGAGTACAACTCTTTTGTCCTATCTCTACTCTAACTGTAGGTCTAGAGTACAACTCCTTTCGTCCTATCTCTACTCTAACTGTAGGTCTAGAGTACAACTCTTTCGTCCTATCTCTACTCTAACTGTAGGTCTAGATAGAGTACAACTCTTTCGTCCCATCTCTAACTGTAGGTCTAGAGTACAACTCTTTCGTCCTATCTCTACTCTAACTGTAGGTCTAGAGTACAACTCTTTCGTCCCATCTCTACTCTAACTGTAGGTCTAGAGTACAACTCTTTCGTCCCATCTCTAACTGTAGGTCTAGAGTACAACTCTTTCGTCCTATCTCTACTCTAACTGTAGGTCTAGAGTAGAACTCTTTCGTCCCATCTCTACTCTAACTGTAGGTCTAGAGTACAACTCCTTTCGTCCTATCTCTACTCTAACTGTAGGTCTAGAGTACAACTCCTTTCGTTTTATCTCTACTCTAACTGTAGGTCTAGAGTACAACTCTTTCGTCCCATCTCTACTCTAACTGTAGGTCTAGAGTACAACTCCTTTCGTCTTATCTCTACTCTAACTGTAGGTCTAGAGTACAACTCTTTCGTCCCATCTCTACTCTAACTGTAGGTCTAGAGTACAACTCTTTCGTCCCATCTCTACTCTAACTGTAGGTCTAGAGTACAACTCCTTTCGTCCCATCTCTACTCTAACTGTAGGTCTAGAGTACAACTCCTTTCGTCTTATCTCTACTCTAACTGTAGGTCTAGAGTACAACTCCTTTCGTCTTATCTCTACTCTAACTGTAGGTCTAGAGTACAACTCTTTCGTCCCATCTCTACTCTAACTGTAGGTCTAGAGTACAACTCTTTCGTCCCATCTCTACTCTAACTGTAGGTCTAGAGTACAACTCCTTTCGTCCCATCTCTACTCTAACTGTAGGTCTAGAGTACAACTCCTTTCGTCTTATCTCTACTCTAACTGTAGGTCTAGAGTAGAACTCTTTCGTCCCATCTCTACTCTAACTGTAGGTCTAGAGTACAACTCTTTCGTCCCATCTCTACTCTAACTGTAGGTCTAGAGTTCAACTCCTTTCGTCCTATCACCAAGGCTCCTTATCTTCAGCAACCCTTTAATGAATCGTTATCATCATTATTACCGATATCACCAATTTTAATAAATTCTGTATCGCTTCTCTGTATCTGAGATATATTATCACAACTGATATTTTGTAATTATAAATACAAAACTATTTTTTATTCATTCCATTGTTTAAATCCCTCCCTGTAACAAAAATATTTTCTGAAAAATTTGATTCCGTTGTTAATAATAATAATAATAATAATAATAATAATAATAAATTTGTATTTTTAGCAGCTATCTTTATTTAAACCATGCGTTAAGAATTTATCTAGAAATTCTATGATAATATTCCAGTGGGTCTATTTAGTTCAAAATTTGTTTTTGCACATATATCTGTACTCGAACTAATTTCATAAATAAGGTTTACGTTGCTTTCGATTTCATTGGCATTTTTATTGAATATTCGCATCTAAAACTTTGTACACTAGGAAATAAAGTTTTTTAGTGATACACAAAAGAAATTTTCCTGCTCTTTTAAGCACGTGAAAAAGAAGAGGACCCTAAAGCCTATGAAATGAGTGTCCTAGAGAAATTTTTATCAGAATAGCTTAAAGATAAACTGTGCATTGTTTTGATAAGCTAATCAGTTTTATGCTCTCGGTTTGGGTGACACGTTGCTTATCGGCGCTTAAGATGCAGTTACTCGTGCGCATGCTCGCTTCCCTCACATTCCTACTGGCTGTTGTTGTTATTGTTATTTATTATTATTATTGTTATTATTATTATTATTATTATTATTATTATTATTATTAGCTAAGCTTTATTATTATTATTGTTGTTATTATTATTATTATTGTTGTTGTTGTTGTTGTCGTTCTTAGATAAGCTATATTATTATTATTATTATTATTATTAGCTAAGCCTATATTATTGTTATTATTATTATTAGCTAAGCCTATATTATTATTATTATTATTATTAGATAAGCTTTGTTATTATTATTATTATTATTATTATTATTATTATTATTATTATTATTATAAGCTAAGGTACAACCTAGTTGGAAAAGCAGGATGCTATAAGCCCAAGGCCTACAACAGGGAAAAATAACCCAGAGAGGAATGGAAATCAGGAAATAGATAAACTGTAAGAGAAGTAATAAACAATTGATATAAAGAACATTAGAATAGATATTTCATGAAGAGAGACTTATGTCAGCCTGTTCAATATAAAACCATTCGCTGCAAGTTTGAACTTTTCAAGTTCCAACGATTCAACTGCTCGATTTGGAAGATCATTCCACAATTTGGTCATAACAGAAATTTTTCTATGAATCATTAGCTTGTTAGAGTACATGACGTTACCATATCTCTCTCTCTCTCTCTCTCTCTCTCTCTCTCTCTCTCTCTCTCTCTCTCTCTCTCTCTCTCTCTCTCTTATTATTCTGAATCCGCATTTCAGCCATTGTGAAGTGTTTGGTAATAACGGATCATCTCCACCTTCTTCGTGTAATATTCACTTTACAAGATTAAGACAAAATTCCTTGACTCAGGTTAAGATGAATTTCCCCTGGAGCAATGAAGTTTTTACTTTATATATTCTTGTATTGTTTACTTTTTAAAAGATCTGAGGCTCGAATTTTTTTTTTTTTTTTTTTTTTTTTTTTTTTTTTTTTTTTTTTTTCTTCGGGAGCTCGTCATAATTTAACGTAAATGCGGATTTTCATTCTGTTGAATGTGCGTTAATGCTTTTGCTGTATACCTGTACCGTAAAATGCGCAAAACACAAACGTAGAAACACACAGATACACACATATATATGTGTGTATAGATATATGTATGGACATTATTATTATTATTATTACTTGCTAAGCTACAACCCTAGTTGGAAAAGCAGGATGCTATAAGCCCAGGGGCTCCAACAGGGAAAATAGTCCAATGAGGAAAGGAAACAGAATGAATTAAATATTTTAAGAACAGTAACAACATTAAAAGAAATATCCCCTATATAAACTATAAAAACTTTAAACAAGAGGAAGAGAAATAAGATCGAATAGTGTGCCCTAGTGTACCTTAAAGCAAGAGAACTCTAACCTAAGACAGTGGAAGACCATGGTACAGAGGCTATGGCACTACCCACGATTAAAGAATAAAGGTTTTGTTTTGGAGTGTCCTTCTCTTAGAAGAACTGCTTACAATAGCTAAAGAGTCTCTTCTACCCTTACCAAGAGGAAAGAGACCACTGAACAATTACAGTGTAGTAAGAAGAATTGTTGGGTAATCTCAGTGTTGTCAGGTGTATGAGGACAGAGGAGAATATGTAAAGAATAGTACAGACTGTTCGGTGTGTGTGTGTGTGTGTGTGTGTGTGTGTGTGTGTGTAGGCAAAGGGAAAATGAACCGTAACCAGAGAGAAGGATCCAATGTACTACTGTCTGGCCTGTCAAAAGACCCCATAACGCTCTAGCGGTAGTATCTCAACGGGTGGCTGGTGCCCTGGCCAACCTGCTACCTACATACGATATATATATATATATATATATATATATATATATATATATATATATATATATATATATATATATATACTGTAGGGATAACGTTTTAAAAGGGTTTTTGTATCGCCGTGATCAGCAAAGCTGTACTTGTCAGAGTCACCCATACTAGGTTGGTTTGCTGACAGACATGAATGAGGACATGT
Organism: Palaemon carinicauda; assembly: GCF_036898095.1. NCBI lineage: Eukaryota > Metazoa > Arthropoda > Malacostraca > Decapoda > Palaemonidae > Palaemon > Palaemon carinicauda. The sequence continues at coordinate 167,819,368 of NC_090731.1, read as the reverse complement.
TTTTTAAAGGTTTAAAGGCCGCTCATGAATGACAGAGGCAAGGGACAGTTACATTGCTTAGCAAGCAGGACAATGCCTTAGAGACTGACTATTAACACTTATGATCAGCGCCAAATCGCCCTCTCCACCCAAGCAAGGACCAGGGAGAGCCAACAATGGCTGCTGGTGATTCAGTAGGTAGACCTATAGGCTCACCCAAACACCCCATCCTTAGCTTTCAAAGATGGCGAGGTTGCAGACGCTAAAGGAACTAACGAGTTTGAGCGGGACTCGAACCCCAGTCCGGCGATCACGAGGTAGAGACGTTACCAATAGGCCACAACAAGGTATTTGTCCTGCATTGGACTGGAAGTGGCTGCATTGGTTTTTATTCTACACACGCACACACACACACACACACACACACATATATATATATATATATATATATATATATATATATATATATATATATATATATATGTATATATTTATGTATATATATATATGTATGTATATATATATATTTATGTATATATATATATTATATATATAAATATATATATATATACATGTATGTGTATACTGTGTGTATAAGTATGCCACATTACCAATAGGCCACAACAAGGCATTTGTTCCTCATTGGACTGGAAATAGTTGCATTTGTTTTTATTGCACACACATATACACATACACACACATTATATATATATATATATATATATATATATATATATATATATATATATATATGTGTGTGTGTATGTGTGTGTGTGTGTGTGAGTGTGTACGTTTGTGTATAGACTGTGTACATGTATGGATGTGTATGAATATACAGACTTGTTTTCCTACCATTCGAAATAGAAAAAAATGATGGTCGTCATGCAATTTAACTTGTCGAATCATTAAAGTAAACGAGCTTCAGTCAATGACAAGGCATTCTCCACTGGCTCAAGTCATGAATTTGTTCTCCCATTTCTGCATGACATCATGATTTCTTCCGGGAACAACAACAACAACAACAACAATAATAATAATAATAATGATTATTATTATTATGATTATTTTCATAAAAATGGGAACCAGCTGGGAAGAAGAAGAATTATTATTATGATTATTATTAATTGCTAAGCTACAACCCTAGTTGGAAAAGCAGGATGCTATAAGCCCAGGGGCCCCAACAGGGAAAATAGCCCAGTGAGGAAAGGAAACAAGGAAAAATAAAATATTTTTTAAGAACAGTAACAACATTAAAATAAATATTTCCTATATAAACTATAAAAACTTTAACAAAATAAGAGGAAGAGAAATTAGATAGAATAGTGCACTTGAGTGTACCCTCCAGCAAGAGAACTCTAACCCAAGACTGTGGAAGACCATAGTACTGAGGCTATGGCACTTGCCAAGACTAGAGAACAATGGTTTGATTTTGGAGTGGCCTTCTCCTAGAAGAGCTGCTTAATAATAATAATAATAATAATAATAATAATAATAATAATAATAATTGCAAGTAGAAGTAGTGCCATTAATCATGGGGTCACTAGGGACCATACCTAAGTTATTGAAAAGCAATTTTGAGAAGGTAGGAGCGTGCTACTTGTATGTAACCCCGAACCCAACACCACAAACCACCAGTCTCTGGCGACCGTGATTAATAATAATAATAATAATAACTTTAAACTGTAAGTCATTATCCGTAACCACAAATTTCTTATTTTAAAGGCCTTTGTCACTGCGATGTATATTCTTCCACCTTTGTCACTGCGATGTATATTCTTTCACCTTTGTCACTGCGATGTCTATTCTTCCACCTTTGTCACTGCGATGTATATTCTTTCACCTTTGTCACTGCGATGTCTATTCTTCCACCTTTGTCACTGCGATGTATATTCTTTCACCTTTGTCACTGCGATGTCTATTCTTCCACCTTTGTCACTGCGATGTATATTCTTTCACCTTTGTCACTGCGATGTCTATTCTTCCACCTTTGTCACTGCGATGTATATTCTTCCACCTTTGTCACTGCGATGTATATTCTTCCACTGCTATAATATGTATCCCAGTAGGGGTTAGGGCTGTCAGTGGACATCACATGGTACGCTGTAGTCATTATTCAAGGGTTTTCGCAGGGTTCCTTAGGCCCATAGCTGCACCTACTTTCATATCCTTCTACTAGTTTGCTTCCTTTCTTCCACTTGCTGTCTCACCTCTTTTAACTTACACTTCGTATTGTAATTCTGGGGTTTTATCCAAGATGTACTTAGGCACTGAATGGCCTCACAGGCCCCCACACTGTGCCATTTAACATAAATTCATAAAAAAATTAAAAGAAATCATGTATGATCCACTACCAATATAAATTTCCATCCTCGGCCTGTTTCATACGTAAATTCTAACTTCATAAGCAGTTTTTTGGTTCACTTATTAAAACAGCTTGCAATCAATATTTGTTATCTGTGAACCGAATACTCCTTAGTCTTTCCAATCTCTCTTTAAAGACCTTAGCGTCAAGTACACATATGACCAAATCACTATATTGTTTTATTTTTTCGCTTCCTTTGCTAAAAAGCAAGTCGTAACAGTGCGATAATAATCAGCTGATGATTTTCATGATTTTCCTTTTTTATATATCTATTTATAATGCCTTAGTGTAATTACACACCATGTTTATTTTTTCGCAAGATAGGAAATTATTGTTTCTTTCAGTATTTCTTCATTAGTTAACCGTTAGTTTTGTTGCCTGTAAATTTACCCCCTGTGAAACTATGACTCCAAGGCTTAGCGTTTTCATCATTACAGATGCTCGAGTTGTAATGCTGAAGTTAATTTGAGTTTTCTTGGTCTTCTTATTCATTTGGGGTGCTATTGTTTATCGATCTTAATGCAATTTGAATTGAAACTTAATTGAAAATTAATGTAATTTGGATGGAAAATTTACTTTCTCTTGTTATCTTGCAGTCAGAAGTAGGCAGGTTACCACATGCTGAAAATTCTTAGAAAATTATCCAGCGAACGCTTCAACCTTATTTTTGCGGCTTTGAATCGTTGATAGTGAAGCGTAAGGAAACATCAGTTTTACTTAAATGTATGAAGCATAATGAGGAACACAATTGATGATAACAATATGTCTCTAGAAGCATTAGCGCTTATGGTTTGACTGCAAATTTCACCATCTTAAATTTATCTCTCTCTCTCTCTCTCTCTCTCTCTCTCTCTCTCTCTCTCTCTCTCTCTCTCTCTCTCTCTCTCCACCCAATAACAGTCTCCAGATAGATCAATTCCGGACTCGTTCGCTACAATATCATTGTTATTAGGATCCCAGGGAAGTTCTCTGTTTCCTAATTATTATTATTACGCAGAGAGAGAGAGAGAGAGAGAGAGAGAGAGAGAGAGAGAGAGAGAGAGAGAGAGAGAGAGAGAGAGGACATTATCTTCCATGATTACTAACGACGGGTTGATCACGTCTTGGTACTATCACGTGTAACCTTTGTTAGTTACAAATTTACCTTTTATTATTAATTATTAATAGCAGTTTTCAAAAAAGAAAAGAAAACCAATGCTCAAAAAATTTAATTTCAGAATTTGCAGAAAAGACCATAATGTAATTTTCACTCCTTCAAACGTAAGTTGAATGTTTTTGATTATTATTATTATTATTATTATTATTATTATTATTATTATTATTATTATTAGGGTTGTAGCTTAGTAAGTAATAATACTACTAATAATAATGATAATGATAATAATCATCATCATCATCATCATCATCATCTGTCCATTGTCTACCTTCCATCCCTATCTTCACTTCATGCATAATTGTATTTAAGAATTTAGACTATTTGACGATGCTCTTTTACTGTCGAATCCTAGGTTTAATTTTCGCAACAATTAAGATTCTCGTATGTATAAAGATTATCTTTCGTTCCAAACCGCTTGCAATATTGTTCTCTTGACAGGAGTCGGCAGCTTTCCGAGGTCTTTATGTACACTGTTAGAACTTTGCCGTAAAAATCGGTAAAAATCCTGGCATAAATGTTACTAGACATTTACCGTTTTAAAAAGGGTTATATTTACGTAAAGGAGTGATATTATGGTCACCAACACGTGAAAGATAATAAAAAAGGTAAAATTACGGTCGCCTGTATTTTATTGAAATACGGCTGAAGACTATATTTTTACGGAGAATTCCTCTTAAATATGTAAATTTGATTGAATCGGTTCATAGCAAGTGCAAAGTTAATGTTAATGGCGTCTAATCAAGTGAGTTTCCAGTGAACAGCGAAGTACTCCAAGGGAATGTGTTGTCACCTATGTTGTTTATCCTCCTCCTGGACTTTATAATGTGTAGAATAGTCAGAGATGGTGAAGGATTGGACTGGATTGGTGATAGGAATTTAGCAGACCTAGAGTATGCTGATGATGCTGTCCTTGTTAGCAGACCACCACAGGATTTGCAATGCTTGCTTACCAGAATGAATGAAATATCACACGAGGTTGAGCTGAAAATAAATAGAAGAAAGACAGAGATGATGAGAACGGAGTATGCAATGGAAGATGAAATATTGGAAGGAGAAAGGATTAATGAGGTAGAATCATTTAAGTATTTAGGAACTATGATCTCCAATACAGGGTCTTTAGAATTAGAGTTTAGTGAAAGATTGAAAAACGCAAATCAGACAATGGCTAGGTTACGTAAAATTTGGAAATCTAATCACCTAAAATTACATATAAAAATCAGACTATATATCAATTTAGTGAGATCGGTATTACTCTATGGTATGACAATGAAACAATCTCCAATAGATTTAGTAGATTTGAGAATAAAGCCCTCAGAAGGATATTGGGAGTTAAATGGCAGGGCAGGATTAGAAATGAAACTATAAGAGAGATTACTCGAGTGCCATATGTGGATGAGATCATGATGAGGGGTAGATGGAGATGGTTTGGGCATGGTCTTCGCACTCCCCAAAAGAGATTAGTTCACCAAACGTTCAACTGGGCTCCACAAGGCACTAGAAGAATTGGAAGACCCAGGCCTACATGGCGAAGGACTATAAAGCGCGAATTAGGAGATGATCAATGGAAAAGTATTGAATTAAAAGCTCAAGACAGAGACGACTGGCGAAATCTAACCGAGGTCCTTTGCGTCAATAGGCGTAGGAGGAGATGATGATGATGATGATGATGTAGATAAGATTGATTGCAGGTGTGGTTCCTTTTCTTCTACGTCATCTTCAAAAGACATCCTGTTTCGTTATTTTGTATGAGCTGTGTCTGGACAGGAAACCACTATGAATGCTTTAAACACCTGCTGTCTATGAAAGATGACGTCAATTCGCTCTACGGAACACCGCCTTTCCAATTATATAGTCTCACATTTCCCTACACTTTAAAAAGTGGAATATATTTTACCTGCACTTTCTGTATTCCAATGTTTATGAGGTGAACTTTTCTTTATACTGATTGTTATTATTATTATTATTATTATTATTATTATTATTATTATTATTATTATTATTATTATTATTATTATTATTATTACTTGCTAAGCTACAACCCTAGTTGGAAAAGCAGGATGCTATATGTCCTTTTTATACTATGAAAAA
>NC_090731.1:167798783-167808783 GCF_036898095.1 Palaemon carinicauda | reverse complement strand
TATCACATTTAATTTATTTGTCATTTCTCTATTTCCCTGTTGGAGCCGTTGGCCTGGTATTATCCTGTTCTTCCAACATGATATTATTATTATTATTATTATTATTATTATTATTATTATTATTATTATTATTATTATTATTACAAGGCAAGCTATAACCCTACTTGGAAAAGCAAGTTGCTATAAGCCCAAGAACTCCAACATGGGAAAATAGCCCAGTGAGGAAAGGAAATAAGGAAATAAAGCTACAAGAGAAGTAATAAATACTCAAAATAAAATGTTTTAAGAACAGTATCAATATTGAATTAGATCTTCTATATATAAAGTATAAAAACTTCAAAACAAACAAGAGGAAGAGAAATAAGATAGAGCAGTGCATCCGAGTTTATCCTCAAGCAAGAGAACTCTAATCTAAGACAGTGGAAGGCCATGGTAAAGAGGCTATGGCACTACCCAAGACTAGAGAATAATAGCTTGATTTTGGAGTGTCTTTCACCTTCTTCTACCCTTACCAAGAGGAAAGAAGTAGCCACTAAACAATTACATTGCAGTAGTTAACCCCTTGTGCAAAGAAAAATGTTTGGTATTCCCATTGGTGTCAGGTGTGTGAGGACAGAGGAGAATGTGGAAGGAATAGGCTAGATTATTCGGTGTACGCCTAGGCAAAACAAAATAAGCCGTACCCAGAGATATGGATCCAATGTAGCACTGTCTGGCCAGTCAAGGGACCCAATAATTCTCTAGCAGTAGTATCTCAACAGGTGGCTGGTGTGTGTGTGTGTCTGTGTCCAAACGTATTTCAATGTGTATAATGAAAATAGCTTAATTGAATATAATGATATCAATAGTGATGATAGAAATGTTTTATATATATATATATATATATATATATATATATATATATATATATATATATATATATATATATATATATATATATATCCCATTTGCATAGTTCTCCTATTTTTTAACATGAGTATTGTATAATATTCTTTAAATATATTTTCGATGCGTAAACGAAATTGAAAAACCCAAGAAAACCGAACAACTTTACGAGAAATTTGGCGACGGAGAATTTCTACAGAGGCAACAGCAAAAAACGCGAAGGGCAAAAAATTGTCGAAAAAAAAAATATAATGAAGCAAAGAAAAAATAGATCGCTAATACAGAAAAAAAAACGAGACAAAAACTATTCTTGGTGAAGGTCAGATTGCCCTTTGAGGCAACAATGGGTATTTCTTAGCCTTCATATGTAAAAAAAATATTTTTTGTGTTTTTTTTTTTTCAATATATCAAAATTATTCTTATATTGTGTATTTTTTTTTTCAAAAATGATGTTATTAATAGAATCCAACGTGTTCGTTTTTTCACTGTAGTTTTGAAGTACTATAATTTGATATTATTATTTGATAGGATTAGAAATGAAACTATAAGAGAGATTACTTGTGTGGCATATGTGGATGAGATCATGATCAGGGGTAGATGGAGATGGTTTGGGTATGCTCTTCGCACTCAAGAGAGATTAGTTCACCAACCGTTCAGTTGGGCTCCATGAGGAACTAGAAGAATTGGATGACCCAGACCTATATGGCTGAGGACTATGAAGCGCGAAGTAGGAGATGATGAATGGAGAAATATTGAATTAAAATCTCAAGCTAGAGACGACTGGCGAAATCTAACCGAGGCCCTTTGTGTCAATGGGCGTAGGAGATGATGATGATGATGATGATTATTATTATTATTATAATAATTATTATTATTATTACTAGCCAAGCTACAACCCTAGTTGGAAAAGCAAGATGCTATAAGCCCAAGGGTTCCAATAGGGAAAAATAGCCCAGCGAGGAAAGGAAATAAGGAAATAAATAAATGATGAGAAGAAATTAACAATAAATCATTCTAAAAACAGTAACAACGTCAAAACAGATATGTCCTATATAAACTATTAACAACGTCAAAAACAGATATATCATACATAAACTATAAAAAGACTCATGTCAGCCTGGTCAACATAAAATAATTTGATGTTTCCGACAGCAGACCCTGTCTGCTTTATCAGAAATTCCGAAGTTTTGAGAACCAGATTAGTGGGGGCCAATGCGAATGATAAATGTTCATGGAGTTATATTTCAAAATACTAATCAACAATAAATAATTTTAGTGCTTTCCATTATAATATAATTGAATGGTTCAACACTGTAGTTATCTTGTATGAGAATATAGTATTTTGACTTTTCTTATTATAGATCTTGTTTCTTTTCCTCATTGGGCTATTTTCCCTGTTGGAGCCCCTGGGCATATAGCATTCTGCTTTCTTAATTAGGGTTGTAGCCTAGCAAGTAATAATAATAATAATAATAATGATAATAATAATAATAATAATAATAAAACGAAATCTATTTATAAATCACCAATTACTCGTAATTTGTGATAAAAGTATATTAAAGTTGGGGATAAAAGATCACAATGATATACCTCGGAATAAGTTTGTGATGAAATTTGACATTAAGGAACCCGGAGGTCAAGGGAAATATAAGATTAATGCAGAGATGAATTTTACCCAAATTAAAGGAATTGATATTCTTGAAGATCACCATTGATCGTTACTAGGTTGATGATACTAAAATATTTAATTTCTTCTTCTTCTTCTTCTTCTTCTTCTTCTTCTTCTTCTTCTTCTTCTTCTTCTTCTTCTTCTTCTTCTTCTTCTTCTTCTTCTTCTTATTAATATTAATAATATTGTTATTAATATTATTATTAATATTATTATCATTATTATTATTATTATTATTATTAATATTGGGAGGAACGTAGAAAGTAGAGGTCCCCTTTTTGTTTTTGTTTCTTTGTTGATGTCGGCTACCCCCCAAAATTGGGGGAAGTGCCATGGTATATGTATGTATGTATGTATTAATATTGTTATTATTAATATTATTATTATTATTATTATTATTTGCTAAGCTACAACCCGAGTTGGAAAAGCAGGATGCTATTAGCCCAAGGACTCCAACAGGGAAAATAGCCCAGTGAGGAAAGGAAATAAACAAGAGAAGTTTAAGAACAATAACAACATTATGATAAATCTTCCATATATAAACTATAAAAACTTCAAAATAACAAGAGGAATAGAAATACGTCACTCGAGAATTTTAGATATAAATTCAGTGAATAAGATTTATTTCAATGCTGTTACTGTTCGTAAGATATTTTATTTTTCCTTGTTTCCTTTCCTCACTGGGCTATTTTCCCTGTTGGAGCCCCTGGGCTTATAGCATTCTGCTTTTTTCAACTCGGGTTGTAGCCTAGCAAGTGATAATAATAATAATGATTTGGCTTTGAAATCTACATTACTAATAAGTTTGGTTTAAACTCAATAAGGATGTAAACATTGAAACATTACATTGACTGAAAAAAAAAAATAGGGAATAACTCAACATTGTAGCTTAGCAAGTAATAATAATAATAATAATAATAATAATGATAATAATAATAATAAGGATTTGGCTTTGAAATCTATATCACTAATAAGTTTGGTTTAAACCCAATAAGGATGTAAACACACTTGAAACATTACATTGACTGAAAAAAAAAAATTGGGGTGAATAACTTAACAGTAAATTGTAATTTATTTGGAAAATGAAAAAAAAAAAAATAGGGAATAACTTTATATTAAATTCTAATTGAACTGGAAAACGAAATCTATTTAGAAATCACCAATAACTGGATACCTTAGTCAGCATTTTTTCTATTTAAGTTAAAACCAATAGAAAAGAGCTACGGACTGCTAGCGTGCAAGAGCCCGTGCACTCTAAAACAATAACAACAACAATAATATCAACACTTCGCAAATTCATACATAAAACCTTAGTAGTGCTAAGTATATTTTTGAAAAAATTGAAAAAATCTTATATAAAAGTTTTGACTTTTCTCGACAAAAATTTTGTCGGAATTGCGTGTCTTTCGTAAGGTCGTACGGATTGATTTATTCATTATTATTATTATAAATTTTTTTTTTTTTTGCTGCCTTCTTTTTTTTCCCCAAAACGTGAAGAAACATAACCTCGGACATGTTTTTGGGTAGTTTTTTTTTCACATGATTATAGATAGAAGTTGAACTACTCAGTTTTTTTTTCACTTACTGGGAGATATGAAAGTCCTCGGGTTAGTCAGTTTTTTATATCTCCAGAGTAATACAGTATTGTGTGTGTATATATATATATATATATATATATATATATATATATATATATATATATATATATATATACACTGTATATATATATATATATATGTATATATATACAGTATGTATATATATATATATATATATATATATATATATATATATATATATATATATATATATATATATTACACACAATACTGCATTACTTTGGATATATATATATATATATATATATATATATATATATATATATATATATATATATATATATATATATACACACACAATACTGCATTACTTTGGAGATATATATATATATATATATATATATATATATATATATATATATATATATATATATATATACACACGTGTGTGTATAATGTATATATATAATGTGTGTTTGTGCGTTTCATATAAACAAAAAATAAATGAAGTTAGAAATTGAAATATAATGTGAATCTTAAAATCAGATAGATATATGTCGACTTTTAAAAAACATGTGCCACAATCTTTCCCCAAACTATTAAATAAAGAAGTAAATGCCATTCTATCTAAACTGACTGGTACACCTGTGTCTGACGTTCATGGATTAAGTGGCTTGTAATAAATCAGCCACAAATTGATGGTTATTACTTCATTAAGAGTTTCAATTTATTCATTTTACGTATTTTTTAATTGTGAAAATCCATTAAAAATCATCATCATTATCTCCTCTTAGGCCCATTGATGCTAAGGGCTTCTAATTGAAAATACATGCCGCTTATTTGAAAAAGGTGCGCACGAAACTAGTACCTGTCTACGAAAAAGCTTTCCTACTCTTAAGATTATATTTATTTAATTATTTTGATGGGGGTATTCTAGATAATACACAGCTGTACTATTAATGAACAGACAATTGATGCAGATTTGTTAAAGGAACGCCCCCCTCCCCCTCTTGGTATTGAAGGAATATTGTAATACTTCTAAGATTGAAACCCACTAAAGCGAATAAAGAAATGAGTAGAGAGGATGTCAACACTGTAGTGAGAATCTACTCTACCCTCGTAAACTGTCACTCAAATCTATTTCTAGTGAGAAATGTCATTTTGTCCGAGTGTGAGTGATGGTCTTTCCAAACGACGATCTGTGCTGAAGCTGGCTGGCTCTCCTGTCAGATTTGCTCGAAAGGCAGGGCTGGACTTCCCTGCACGGTTACCTACATTGGGTGCCGCAGGCTGGCAAACTGCGTAGACATTTGTAAAATCACTTTTTTATACGTAGGTTTTTCGTCTACTATTTCACTACTTTTAAGTGTAATTGTGATTTGCACGAAACTTTATCTTACCTTTAGTATTAATAGAATTATCTCACTCCGTTTTAATGATAGATATCGAACATGGTGACATTTGGTAACACTGCCTCCTGGGGAATACCATCTCTCTAGTCTAGCTGTAGCGCTGACTTGATCCGGCCAGTCGACAGATATTGGTTGGTCCTTCTGTCGTACGGTGAAGTCCTTAGTAAATTTTCTCTGCTTATTCTCCGGTAAGTTTCCAAACCATCGGGCGAAGCGAAATGGAACTAACATTTAACACAAGTGGGTAGATTGTATGTGTTTGACTGACGTTTGTGCTAGTTAATATGTAACCAAAGTTTGTGCTCTTAAACGAAAGTTTTAGATACGACCAAACGCGAATGAGTATCGATAGTGTGTCAAGATGAAGATAACAAGTTCGATAATGAGAAAATATATAGTGAATAAATTCACGTTGAAGGAAAACATGCAAGCAATATGTTCTTATAAGCGTTAATCCTCAATATGTGATGATAAACGACATGCCAGTATTGAAACGGAGGAAATGGTGTTTCCTATTGTGTGACTGTGACGTTGAATGAACTCAAGGCTAACGCAAACACCAAGGAGTTTTGCTTTGCATACATTTGTTTTGTTCGTCATGCATTCTTATGTTGTTGTTGTTATTATTGTTGTTATGCACTTAACACATCTCACTAATTCAGTTGCTGTTGTCACTAGTGAATACAGCAAACAGTAAAATGAAATCAGAATGACACTTGTCTAGATAATTAATGTTCTTCGCGAAGGAATGTTGACTCATGAATTCGACGTTGTCTACTGAGGTTTTCTTAACAGAATGTTAATATGAGTAGTGCGTCACTGCGTGTGACCTACCCCAACAATCTCTCTCTCTCTCTCTCTCTCTCTCTCTCTCTCTCTCTCTCTCTCTCTCTCTCTCTCTCTCTCTCTCTCTCTCTCGTGAAGAAAGAACAAGTGTTACTAAGGACAATCTAGCGTTTGCTACACCAAAAAGTGCTCTCTCTCTCTCTCTCTCTCTCTCTCTCTCTCTCTCTCTCTCTCTCTCTCTCTCTCTCTCTCTCATAACAGAATGTTAATATGAGTAGTGCGCGTGACCTACCCCAACAATCTCTCTCTCTCTCTCTCTCTCTCTCTCTCTCTCTCTCTCTCTCTCTCTCTCTCTCTCGGCAAGAGCAGCAGTGTGGGAACTTCAACAACACATTTCTCGTTCAGTGTTTTGTAAGGAGTTGATACTAATTTTATTAAAATTTTCACGGATACGATGCGAGGAATAAAACTATAGCCTATGATTTAAAGCAGTCAGAAGTCTTCCTTATGGATTTTAAATTTGTTTAATTATCTGTATAGAGGAAACATCTCGTCATACTGAACTATTCTTAAGAATACACCCATATTTTCAACCATATCAAGACTCCTCGAGACTTGTCAATTATGATTGGACAATCCTCTCCTGATAAGGGTTATTTTATATTTCCATGGCTATTTGTGCATTGAACGAATTGAACATTGAGAGAAAATACATTAGATGTAAATGAAACTTTGTATAGTTATGATATTCTGAAGTTTGCAGAATTTCATTAACAGTAAGAAGTTACATATACTGGTATGAGACTAAGGTTTTGTAAGGGGGTTGGGAAATTATATAGAAACGTTTGTAATGTTTAGATTTAGAGGGCAAATTGAAGCAAGGGAGATAGAATATTGCCATATTAATGTAGGTGGTTGAAGAATGGAAGCGGTTGATAGGCGTAGGCATTGAAAATGTAAATGAGGATTCTAGGAAGAGGAAGAAAGTAAATAACAGGAAACGTAAAACAAGGAATGGAGAAGAATTAATTCTAGGAAAGGTTGGCAGGGAAGGGAAGGGACTGTGAAGCAAAATTTGGGAAGGATTAGATATTGCTGAACTAGTCTTTTTGGATTTTAAGGGGGTCTGTAAATTGTGAGTAAAATTAAATGTTGATTGAAGAGAGTTGAAAGAGTAAAAAAAAAGTCAAAATATGATATGGGCATAACTAGAAGCTTAGCATAGGTGGAAAATTTAATCGTTGTTTTCCGACTGTTTAGTTTTGTCGAGTGAATGACGATGACAAGATAACAGAACATAAAGTATAAAAAACTTAACCGGTTGCAAAGGAACAAAAGGAAACTTAGAGAGGACTGGCCAAGCATAGATGCTAAGTGTTGAGAAACGGTAGCCTTGATATGCGTGAAGCTACGGATACATTATTATTATTATTATTATTATTATTATTATTATTATTATTATTATTATTATTATTATTATTACTTGCTGAGCTACAATCTTAGTTGGAAAAGCAGGATGCTATGAAAGCCATGCCAATCACAAGGGTGAACAGTTCAGTATGTCGTGAAGTCTTCACACTAGTGATGAATGATCCTTTAGATTTGGTGTATGACTGATGATGCATATCTGAATAGGTATTTTCTCTGGATTCAGTTTTTTTAATGAAGAATGTTGTAGATACTGTTGGATTAATGTATATGTGCATGTACATGTTTAAACATCCAGTTAGAAATTCCTTTTGATATCGAATTAATCCGAATAGCTTCCACCCAAAGGAGAATGACATAATACTAGGCAGGCAGTTAATTCTAATAGCCAGGCCTTCTCTATCATGAGGCTCAATACTACACAGTATTCTAGAAGTTTTATTCCAGCTGTTACTAAGTTGTGGAATGATCTTCCTAATCGGGTAGTTGAATCAGTAGAACTTCAAAAGTTCAAAGTTGGAGCAAATGTTTTTATGTTGACCAGGCTGACATGAGTCTTTTTATTGTTTATATTTGACATATCTGTTTTTGACGTTGTTAATAGTTTATATATGACATATCTATTTTGATGTTACTGTTTTTAGAATGATATATTGTTAATTTATTCTCATCATTTATTTATTTCCTTATTTCCTTTCCTCATTGAGCTATTTTCCCCTGTTGGAGCCCTTGGGCTTATAGCATCTTGCTTTTCCAACTAGGGTTACCTTTTTTCCTGGTTTATCACTATCATCATCAGCCGTAACTAGTCCACTGCAGGACAAAGGCCTCAGATGTGTCCTTTCATTCGCGTCTGTTTATGGTCTTTCTATGCCAGTCTATAATCGTAAAGTTTCCCAAGTCGTCAACCAATCGTCTTCTCTTCCTTCCCCCTGCTTCTTTTGCAAACTTTAGGGACCTATTCTGTTATTCTTAATGTCCATCCATTCTCTGTCATTCTCATTATATGTCCTGCCCACGTCCAATTCTTTTTTCTTACAAGTTGTTATAATATCCTCTACTTTAGCTTGCTCTCGTATCCATGCTATTTTTCTATCTCTTAATGTTATTCCTATCATTCTTATTTCCAGGTTAGGTGCAATTATGTATTAATTTTTGGATGCTAGTTGTTTCCAAGCTTAGGGAAAAAGAGTTATCAATAGACATTTGGGACTTGATAGTAAAGAAATTCATGACTTGTTGCCATTAAGGAGGACACGTTAAATGGCTCCATTTTGGAAGTGAAGGTGGGAATGTATGATCGGGTTGTTAAACCAGCTTTATATTATAAAAGTGAAATGTGCATGTAGTGTATAATGCAAATAGAGGGGAGAAAGGTTGAAGCTATTGAGATGTACTATTAGTATATTTGGTGTATGCATTCAAAGATTAAAAAATTTGTAGATACACATAAGCAAAAGTAAAAGAGTAGCTTAGATTAGAAAACGGATCATAGTGTGTGGGAAGGGTTTTACCATGTGGAGAGACTGAAAGAGAATGGGATGTTCACGATATAGGTAAACTGCGCAGTTTGTGTAGGGGCCTCGATTTGCTGCTTTTGAAGCTTCAAGTACAAGAAGTGGCAGTTGTTATAAAAGTTTTTTACACGCAAGTTCATCCACGAATAAGCAATTAAAGTATTTCTTGGTAGGAGACCCTCCTTCAAACAGGTGGAGTTGAATATTGTGGCTGCATCGGCAGAATTCAATTTCTTGTCCAATTTCTCGATTCTACGGACAATTCTCTTTTCAGGGTTGCTACATTCAGCTAGCAAGGTGGCGAAGGTCATCAGGTGGGTGAAAGATACAAATCAGGTTAAGGCTGGATGTAATTAATACAAGTACAAGTAATACTCCTGACTTTACCTGTTGTAATTTTCGAGTATTACTTGTACTTGTATTAATTACATCCAGCCTTAACCTGATTTGTATCTTTCACCCACCTGATGACCTTCGCCACCTTGCTAGCTGAATGTAGCAACCCTGAAAAGAGAATTGTCCGTAGAATCGAGAAATTGGACAAGAAATTGAATTCTGCCGATGCAGCCATAATATTCAACTCCACCAATTAAAGTAATGACATGTGTCGTTTCTACTAGATTTCCTCTCTTAAGAGTATCGGATTAAACCTGTCGTCTCCATAGAAGTTTGAATTCTTCTTAAACATTCTGGTCCTCTTCTTGGTAGGGGGTTTCGGCAAGTCATTTTGGATTGGGTTTCCAG
>NC_090731.1:167763783-167793783 GCF_036898095.1 Palaemon carinicauda | reverse complement strand
TTAAAAAGGATGATTATGTTATTATTGTTATTATTACTAGCTATGCTACAACCCTAGCTAAAAAAGCAGGATGCTATAAGCCCAAGGGCTCCAACAGAAAAAAAATAGCCCAGTGAGGAAAGGAGACAAGGATATAGATATATGATATGAGAAGTAATGAACAGTTAAGATAGGATATTTTAACAACAGTAATGATATTAAAACAGATATTTCATATATATACTATAAAAATACTCATTTCAGCTCTTTAACATGAATCATTTGCTGCAAGTTTGAACTTTTGAAGTTCTACCTACTCAACTTCCCAATTAGGAAGATCATTCCACAACTTGGTCATAGCTGAAATGAAACTTTTAGAATACTGTGTAGTATTGAGCTTCATGAGGAAGGCCTGACTATTAGAATTAACTGCAAGCCTAGTATTACAAACAAGATGGGAATCAAATGAATGCATACAAATGCGTGAAGAATTTGAATGCCATCCTTCACACATTCATACATTTAAACTTGAAGAAAATGGAAAACCAACTGGGGTTTATCCAGATACCGGGCTTAGCAAATTAATTTCAAACTAATTTCCTGGCTGCTTGGTGTATACTAAATATTCGTAATGTACAGTATGTTCTCTTTCCCTATACTACGTAAGCCGTAAGTTATACGACATTTTTGTATGAAGTACAGACAGTAATTTTGATAATAGTTTCTTTTCATTTCTGTCAGAAACACCAGTAAAGTACCTGGAAACACGGACGAAGAAGGCTTTCCAAAAACTGAGGAGAGCTGTGCCTCGGCGGACTAAAATGGCTCTGCGTCTGAGACCACATGCCAGACGTCAGATGTCGAAGGACCAGGAATGTGGCGAAACTACGACTCAGCGAGTGATTCATGTCAGACGTCAGATTTTGGAGGATCCGGAGTGTGGTGAAACTACGACCCAACGGGTGCTACATGTCAGAAGTCAGATTCTGAAGGACCGGGAGTATGGTGAATCTACGACCCAAAGAGTGATTGTACTGAGGCGTCGACAGAAGAGTATGGGGTCATCGCAGTCCTTTCCAGGAAGCACGGTTCCCCTTAGGGCCATATCGAGATGGTCTGACGAGGATATCCGAAGTAGAGTGTCCTTGCACATGATTAGGATAAATTTGGGTCATCCCATGCCCAGCTTTATGCACGGAGTCTCTAGATCCCCGAAAGAAAGATGTACCTCACATCCTCATCGTAAGGACGAGTGTAAGAAGTTATTTAAGATTCCCATCCCAGAGCAGCAGACTTCTGAGACTGGGCGTGGAGAGAAGGTCATTTATGTTAGCATATGGAAAGAGTGCTTTTTTGCTGATAACATTTTCGATTCTGCTGGCAAAGACATAAAACATGTACGCAGTATCTGTCAAAATCATATAATATCGCAGAGAGCACGAGCTTTTGCAAGTTACATACCTTGTTTTTATGTGAAGATCATAGTGTTTTTAATGCTATTCATTCGGTGCTTCTTTTGCCAATTGAGTTTCCCTCTGGCCATGTATTACCGTACGTATAAACACGTGAAGATCCATCGATCCTGTGATGAAAGAGGTGTGAGGCCTGTTTTTACGGGTTCAGCCTGTCATGGGCCTGTTATCTATGGCATTCGAAACTTTTGCTGTACGTTTTGTAGGGCTCAGCGGCAGTCCGATGTGAGCTTGAAACTTTTAGAAATCATGAATAAGGAGAGACAAGGAAAGGTTGCCAGATGAATATTATTTTATTAGTGGAGCTACCTTTACTTATAATTTTTTTTCCAGATGTGACGATCTTAAGTAGTTACTTTTGGGATTGTACCAATACTACCCAGAGATGTGTTCACTTTTAAGAATTTTTTCCTGAAAATTACAGGAAAACATTTTTTATTTTGTTAATTAACGAAAGATGCTAGCCCTCTCTGGTTCGAAAGAATCCGATCTGAATTATGCAAAACTTGTGTAGTGGAACTCTTTAGTTTTTAATATAAGTGTTCACCATCTTTAACGATTTAAACACTGAATTCATCTTATTCATTGTAAAATTTTCATTAATGTCTATTAGTTTTATATTTTGCACCATCATTTCTTTGTAACTTACAACTATATTTTTCAGGTTGTTACTTCTAATCACATTAGCTTTAGTTCCAGCTCTCCTTGCTTCTAAAATTCTTTATATATACTGTATATTGTGTAATATTTTTTAGTGTCCAGTAATACTTAACAGACATAGAAAACATTTATTGTTATTGTTTTATAGATTTCACCATCCAGGATGTAGATTTTAGAATTCGTATGTACATAAGTTATACTGTTCACGAGGTTATGTAACTAAAGCTATCCAAATTTACTCATTAAAAATGTTTTCAGGCTTCGTCTTCTTAGACTGAATGGAAATTGTGTGCACATTTAAGTTGTTTAAGAGTAAATTTCTTATAGTTGTGTTTCTTCAATTCATTAAGAATGTTGAAGAGTTTATTTCAGGTCAACTTTATTTATTTAAAGTGTGTCAACTGGAAATATTCTTTGTGGGTCAAAGTTAGTTGCAAAGAGAATAGCGGGCGTTGAATATCCTTATCAGTTATATTAGTCCATTGAATGTTACATTTTACTAACAATGGCTATGACTTGATAATTGGAGCCGAGCTTCTGATATTGACATTTTTTTAGCCCTTTTGATATTAAGATTTTTTTTTTTTTTTTACCAATTCTAAGACTTATGGTTGTATTATTTTTTTTATTGGTTATAATAACAATTATTAGAAAAACTATTAATAGTATTAGATTTTTTTTTTTACCAATTCTAAGACTTATGGTTGTATTATTTCTCTTTTTATTGTTGATTATAATAACACTTATTAGAAAAACTATTAATATTATTAGATGTTGCTTTCTTCCTTTACTCTATATAGTTTTGGAGATCTTAACCTGAGCCGTACAATAATTTCACTCTTGCAAAAAGGTGGTCCCTCCATTTCTTACCCTGGATCAGGGTTGCCAGGATTTGAAAATGAAAATAGGCCAACTTTTAATCAACAGAAGCTTTAAAAGGCCGACCCATTAGTAAAAAAAAAAAGGCCAAATAGTATTTAAGGTCCGCCTTTTTCTCATGATATTACTAAAGGCCAACCAATTAAAAAAAAGGCCAAATTTGGCGGGTGGGTGGGTTGTTTTTAGTCTGAAAAAAGGCCAACCTGGCAACCCTGCCCTGGATAGGACCTATTTTATATTTTCCCTTTTTGTTTTGAAACTGGCCATGATTATGTTTTTTGTTTTGAAACTGGCCATGATTATGTTTTTTGTTTTGAAACTGGCCATGATTATGTTTTTCGTTTTGAAACTGGCCATGATTATGTTTTTTGTTTTGAAACTGGCCATGATTATGTTTTTTGTTTTGAAACTGGCCATGATTATGTTTTTTGTTTTGAAACTGGCCATGATTATGTTTTTCGTTTTGAAACTGGCCATGATTATGTTTTTCGTTTTGAAACTGGCCATGATTATGTTTTTCGTTTTGAAACTGGCCATGATTATGTTTTTCGTTTTGAAACTGGCCATGATTATGTTTTTTGTTTTGAAACTGGCCATGATTATGTTTTTCGTTTTGAAACTGGCCATGATTATGTTTTTTGTTTTGAAACTGGCCATGATTATGTTTTTCGTTTTGAAACTGGCCATGATTATGTTTTTTGTTTTGAAACTGGCCATGATTATGTTTTTCGTTTTGAAACTGGCCATGATTATGTTTTTCGTTTTGAAACTGGCCATGATTATGTTTTTCGTTTTGAAACTGGCCATGATTATGTTTTTCGTTTTGAAACTGGCCATGATTATGTTTTTCGTTTTGAAACTGGCCATGATTATGTTTTTCGTTTTGAAACTGGCCATGATTATGTTTTTCGTTTTGAAACTGGCCATGATTATGTTTTTTGTTTTGAAACTGGCCATGATTATGTACGAGAAATGTCTTGTTCGGCCTCAAAAGGATCTAATAACTTCTTATGTATTAAATTTTTGTTTGCCATTGAAAGTAATTTTCTATAAATATTCGGCATTGCCTCCACGTCACTGAATAGATGTTGCAATTAGCAGCTATTAGAACCAGTGGATTTTATTTTTGCATTTATTTAAAAGAAGACTAATTTCCTGGTCTTCTGCAATCCATGTAATCTTTTCTTCTGTAAGATAAAGATATTGTTAAAGATATATCTATATTCATATTTTTACTCGCCCATCTTGAAAGTACTCTTGAATAAATCTTATCTTCTGTAAGATAAAGATATTGTTAAAAATATATCTATATTATTCATATTTTTACTCGCCCATCTTGAAAGTACTCTTGAATAAATCTTATCTTCTGTAAGATAAAGATATTGTTAAAAAGATATCTATATTATTCATATTTTTACTCGCCCATCTTGAAAGTACTCTTGAATACGATTGTGATATCATTTAGAATAAGACCAGATAACGATTGTTAATATATTTTCCCCAAACTTAAATAAAGGACTACAAAACTTTTGAACACTTTCTAATCCAGTTTTTCTTTTGTTATACGAAGTCGTATTGTGTCCATAAGGCTGGCGCTGGGACCTGTGAGCTCATTCAACGCCAATCTTTCGTGCTATAACAATGAACCGTAAGATAAGTGACTGGTAATATCCAACACAAATAGAGAATTTGTGACATTTTTTCTTGCGCCCTCTATATAAAAATTGAAAAATTCTTATTAGATTAAAATTATAAAAATTATATAAGGCCGGTTAGTCAGTTTTCCTTGCCTGGTGATTGCCAGACGGAGTTTCGAGTCCCGCTCAAACTCGTTAGTTCCTCTGGTCGCTGCAACCTCGCCATCCATGTGAGCTAAGGATAGGGGGTTTTGGGGAGCTTATTGGTCTATCTGCTGTGTCATCAGCAGTCATTGCCTGGCTCTCCTTAGTCCTAGCTTGGGTGGAGAGGGGGCTTGGGCGCTGATCATATGTGATATGGTCAGTCTCTAGGACATTGTTTCGCAACCTTTTTTAAATGATTACCCCAAAATTTTATTTCCAACTAATCAATGACCCCATTGAACATATACCCGGTAACATCGGATGTTTTTTTGCATCCACTTGATGAACTGTATGGATCATGTAGCCCTCTATTGGCTGCTTATAGTTAAGGATCCAAAACAAATACAAACTTTTCCATTTTAATGGATATCAAAATGAACCATCATCAGTGCAGAATATTCAATGTAACAATATTAATAGATATTTAGTAATCAATTTATGTTTGCTCGGATTTTTCAGTGTGAGGGTTTGAGCTTGTTTTGCCAGTGCAATTTTCTCTATTTCAGAACATCTTGATTACCCCAAAAATACGGGTCCATTACCCCTCTGAGGTAATTTACCCCAGGGTTGAGAAACACTGCTCTAGGACATGTCCCTTACCTCTGCCATTCATGAGCGGCCTTTAAGCTTTTAAATGGAAGTGTCGTGTTGGAATTAGTGTGCTGTCTTAGCTCTATTTTCAGAATAATATCGTAACCTATTTTCCAAATGAGATTTAGATGGGCTTTGGCTTCTGTTTCCTAACAATACCATTACTCCTTTGTTAATTATTATGGATTTGAATTTAGGGGAGAATAAATCTCGTTACGGAATTCAACCAGGAAATCATGTTTTCCAAGTTCGTGTTTTATAAGAAATAGTCTTTTTGAACTAATGACTTGTACAATTTAATTTCAAATTTCAGGTAAGATTGCGGCTTGACCGAAAAGGCTCTCTCTCTCTCTCTCTCTCTCTCTCTCTCTCTCTCTCTCTCTCTCTCTCTCTCTCTCTCTCTCTCTCTCTCTCTCTCTCTCTCTCTCTCTCTCTCTCGACAGAAATTCCTGCTTGGAATGAGAGTTCATTAAAATATCTATTTTTCTTAAACAGGTATTTGCATACAATATGGTTCATCAGTAGTTTCATGAGGAAGAAATCGGGAATAGGTTTATATATTCTCAAGAGCAATTCTATAAGAATTATTATGATTATTATTACTAGCCAAGCTACAGCCCTAGTTGGAAAAGCAAGATGCTATAAGCCCAAGGGCTCCAATAGGGAAAAATGGCCCAGTGAGGAAAGGAAATGAGGAGAATAAATTAGCAATATATCATTCTAAAAACAGTAACAGCGTCAAAACAGATATGTCCTATATAAACTATTAACAACGTCAAAAACAGATATGTGATATATAAACTATAAAAAGACTCATGTCAGCCTGGTCAACATAAAAACATTTGCTCCAACTTTGAACTTTTGAAGTTCTACTGATTCAACGACCCGATTAGGAAGATCATTCCACAACTTGGTCACAGCTGAAATAAAACTTCTAGAATACTGTGTAGTATTGATCCTCATGATGGAGAAGGTGTGGCTATTAGAATTAACTGCCTGCCTAGTATTACGAACAGGGTAGAAGCATCTATGAATTCCCATTAAACTAATCTGTTAAGTATCTAAGCAGAATCTCACATTCCAATTCTCTTACGAGCTTTGGGTTTTCTGTAAAGGACAAATGTTCATTAATGCAGATTTTTATTTTAGATGTAGCTTTGGTTAAACTGTCACTTGTGCTTTGTGTAGAGCTCCGAAGATAAACACTTTGAATAACTCAAAATTAGTGAAGAAAATTATAAAGCATAATAAACAAAATCAATGGCGTTTTTTAAATCACATATCTGTGGCAGGTTCAAGTATGTTGTTTACACTTGACTTTATAGAATTTAGGCCATAAGATTTATAGTACGGTATTAACACTAGTGAGGAAGATCGAGAGGGAGACAGAGAATTAGATGAGAAGATAAGGATGAGGTAGAGAGAAGAGGTTTTTGGTGGATGGAGATGCCTTGAACAGTGGCCTTGAACAGTGTCTAAAATTAGTAGGGGTCCTGCTCCAAATATTTTTAGTCTTGGTTTTAATATTGTGTAAAAGGTAGAAGAGAAGTATGAAAAAATTTATTCACAAATTTGATTGAATCTTAAAAAAAAAAAAACTTAAAACATTTGCTACAAACTGTAACCTAAATTGCTCTAGTTCAATCATGGTCTATTCATTTGAAAATATCTATTCTTCTTGTTTTTTAACTTTTGCAAAAAGATCAATAATTTTCTCATTGATCTTTGGTGAAAATTTTCTTCATTGAAAGCACTGCAATGAAGCACCAGCCACCCGTTGAGATACTGCCGCTAGAGATTTATGGGGTCCTTTGACTGGCCAGACAGTACTAATTTGGATCCTTCTCTCCGGTTATAGGTAATTTTCCCTTTCCCTACACATATACTGAGATTACCAAACAATTCTTCTTCGCCCAAGGGGTTAACTTCTACACTGAAATGGTTCAGTGGCCACTTTTCTCTTGGTAAGGGTAGAAGAGACTCTTTATCTATGGTAAGCAGCTTTTCTAGGAGAAGGACACTCCAAAATCAAACTATTGTTCTCTAGTCTTGGGTAGTGCCATAGCCTCTGTACGATGGTCTTCCACTGTCTTGGGTTAGAGTTCTCTTGCTTGAGGGTACACTTGGGCACACTATTCTATTTAATTTCTCTTCCTTTTGTTTTTTTTAAAGTTTTTTAGTTTATATAGGAAATATAAATTTTAATGTTACTGTTCTTAAAATATTTTAATTTTCCTTGTTTCCTTTCCTAACTGGGCTTTTTTTTCCTGTTGGGGGTCCTGGGCATAGCATCCTGCTTTTCCAACTAGGGTTGTAGTTTAGCAAGTAATAATAATAATAAAAGTGGATTTAGTTTTCCCGAATTCATAGTGCTTCTTAGAATTTTTTTTATTCTTTTCACTGTTGGAAAGAGGATTTTGATCAGTTTTGTAATTTTACTAAAAAACAGATTTTGAGCGAAGCGAAAAATCAATTTTTGGGTGAGATAGCCATGTCGTCCTGATGGAAGTTCCTTAAAGTAGCTTCATATATCCCCTAGGAAGCTACTTTAAGGAACTTCCATCAGGACGACATGGCTTGAACCCAAAAACGCCATCTAGATTATTTTCTTTGACAAATTTCAGCAGCTCAATTAAGTTGCTGCATACATGAATATCAGGCGTACAGTAAAATACCTTTAGTTCAGTTTCAAGGTTTTCTTAGTCAATAACTACCTTTCACCAGCGCCCCAAGGTCGGAACTGCTGGAGCTATAGTGCTCCCCAAGGTCTATAGACCTTGGTGCTCCCTCTCTCCGGGCCCGCAGCCTCACGAGTAGCTTACAGTTTGAGGAAGCGCGCGACGCTGGAACTGTAAAGTGCACAGTTCCATTCAAAGTCGTGAGAGAGAATGGTAATTTACCATTTTAGCAGGTGGGTTCAATGAACCATAATAATAATAATAAAATAAAGGTATTTGAATGAGAATATGATCGAACAAGATTTAGATATAATAGTGTTTAAATTATTTACAAAACATTAACAATTAAACTTGAAGTCCATATAAAAGGAACACAAAGATCATAAAGGACAGGAATGACCAGGGTTGTTGTCTTTTTAGAAAGAGATGAGTATTTACTAAGGTATCATGGATTACTGACGAGACAATTGGTGTTACTTTTCATGATAAAATATTCAAAAGTACAGAGGCAACGCAGATTAATAATATTGGCAATTAATACAGAATAGCTCTAGCAATGCCAAAGAATGCTACTTACTGAATACAAGGGTAACTGATACAGGGCAGTATACATGAATAGCTTACGATATATATAACTTATGTCATATTACTACACATGGAGGAACTGTATTCTAGCAGAAGCAGCATCGCAATACAACAGATGTACTGTATAAGATACATAACAATGAATCGTTGATATGTTAGCAAGGCCAAAGAGGACGGATTGTTAATATGCTCTGCTTAAACAGATAGGCTTATCATATTCTAGACCGAGGTATTATAGTATAGCATCCAGACCGTGGGTTTAACTAATGTCCTTTAAATATTATTATTATTATTATTATTATTACCAGCCAAGCTACAACCCTGGTTGGAAAAACAAGATGCTATTAGACCAAGGGCTCCAATAAGGAAAAATAGCCCAATGAGGAAAGGAAATAAGGAAATAAATAAATGATGAGAACCAATTAACAATAAATCATTCTAAAAACAGTAACAAAGTCAAAACAGATTTATTATTATTATTATTATTATTTTTATTATTATTACCTGCTAAGCCACAACCCCAGTTGGAAAAGCAGGACGCTACAAGCCCAAGGGGCCCCAACAAGGAAAATAGCCCAGCGAGGAGGGGAAACAAGAAAAAATAAAATATTTTAAGAAGAGTAACAACATTGAAATAAATATTTCCTATATAAACTATAAAACTTTAACAAAACAAGAGGAAAAGAAATTAGAATAGTGTGTCCTAATCAGAGTATATTTACAGGAGCTTGGTTTTAACCATTGGTGTAGGTCAGCGTCGGGTATTACTCCCTGCTACCCCCCCCCCCCCCCCCTCCATTTCCACCCTACCCTGTGATTACTCCCACCTAGGGTTGCCAGGTTTCCTAAATAAGAAAAGGCCAACTTCTAATTAACAGAAGCTTTTTAAAGGCCAACCTATTCATAGGAAAAGGCCAAATATATAGTATTTAAGGCCCGCCCTTTTTTCCCATATTACTAAAGACCAATCAATTTTTTTTTAATGCCAAATTTGAGGTTTTTTTTGGTCTGGAAAAAAGGCCAAACTGGCAACCCTGCTCCCACCATCCCCTCCCACATCCCAGCATTACTCCGCCCTCCTCCCTTACTGCATTATTCAAAGGCAACTCCAGTCTGGAGTTTATTGCGCGCTATTTTGCTTGGTGAAAGATGATGTCGATTGTCCATTGAAGATATTATTATTATTATTATTATTATTATTATTATTATTATTATTATTATTACCAGCCAAGCTACAACCCTGGTTGGAAAAACTAGATGCTATAAGCTCAAGGGCTCCAATAGGGAAAAATAGCCCAGTGAGGAAAGGAAATAAGGAAATAAATAAATGATTAGAATAGATTAACAATAAATCATTGTAAAAACAGTAACCAAGTCAAAACAGATTTATTATTATTATTATTATTATTATTATTACCAGCCAAGCTACAACCCTGGTTGAAAAAACAAGATGCTATAAGCCCAAGGGCTCCAATAGGGAAAAATAGCCCAGTGAGGAAAGGAAATAAGGAAATAAATAAATGATGAGAATAGATTAACAATAAATCATTCTAAAAACAGTAACCAAGTCAAAACAGATTTATTATTATTATTATTAGGTAAGCTACAACCCTAGTGGGAAAAGCAAGATATTATAAGCCCAAGGGCTCCAACGGGGAAAAATGGCCTAGTAAGGAAAAGAAATAGATAAACGATATAAGAATTAATGAACAATTGAAATGAAATATTTTGAAAATATTAACAACATTAAAAAATGCTTCATAAATAAACTATAAGGATTCCACTGACATGTTTTAATAAAGAAATTCTTGTGTAAAAATGTAAACATTATTATCATTAACCAAGCATTCTTAACCTTTGGTGAAGTATAGAAATTGAATATAAAATAGACTATAATAATGAATAAAATGAGTACGAGTCTTTTAGTCTTAAATTTGTATTCTATGTTATACAAATACTAGGAAAGTTTGTATCACTCATTTCGTGCTTTGGTTGTTAAAAATGTTGATTGCTGAAGAACGGTTCTGTATTCATGGATTAGTTTAGTAGCGGGCTACGTCACTTCTATAGTGAACATGGAAGTTTCTTAGCTGATATGTGATCATATGTGTATTTGGCTCATTTTCCCTTTGCACTACTTAGCGGTGATGAATGCAAGAGTTGATGGGAGAAGTACAAGAGAAAGGCAAAGGTTGGGGTGGATGGATGGAGTGAAGGAAGCTCTGGGTGATAGGAGGATAGATGTGAGAGAGGCAAGAGAGCGTGCTAGAAATAGGAATGAATGGCGAGCGATTGTGACGCAGTTCCGGTAGCCCTGCTGCTGCCTCCGATGCCTTAGATGACTGCGGTGGTAGCAGCAGTAGGGGATTCAGCGTTATGAAGCTTCATCTGTGGTGGATAATGTGGGAGGGTGGGCTGTGGCACCCTAGCAGTACCAGCTGAACTCGGTTGAGTCCCTTGTCAGGCTGGGAGGAACGTAGAGAGTAGAGGTCCCCTTTTTGTTTTGTTTCATTAGTTGATGTCGGCTACCCCCCAAAATTGGGGGAAGTGCCTTGGTATATGTATGTATGTATCTTGCTTGAATCTCACTTTGAAGAGAAAAATGTCGATGTAGGAAATAATCTGCATGGAATTTTGTATAAAAACTCGTCTATTCATTTTTTATGGAACGTCGCACTATTTTGGTGGCAGAGTTGTTAAAATGTCCGTAGCTTGTTTTTCATACTCCCCGATTTCTTATAGTTTCGAAAATTGCGTCTTAACGGTGTCATTCCTCCTTTATTCTCACTAAGGGCTGATTCACACCTGACACTCACACTCACACTCACGTGCACGCAATTGATCGCCCTCAAATATTCTTTAATGATAAACAGGCAGAGCATTCAAACCGTCCAGTCAATCAATTTCGCTCAACTCCAGTCACGGTCACAGTCAAGCTCACGATCAAAGCAAAAGATATTTTGAACGTGCTCAAACTTGAGCGAGAGGTGTCCTCCTCCTTCATTATATCTGATCCAATTTTGGTCAAAATATACTCGAATGTCCCTTTTGGCATGCGGAAATAATTAAAGAATTTTTCTTCGTCATCTATAAGATGGGGATATAAAGTGTTATATTCTCCTTCACTCTTCACGAGCATAGGATGCACCCAAAATCTCCTCCCTTTTCTCTCTCCCTCTTCCTCATCCAGCGCTATGGCTATACCCGCTAGTTCTATAGCCGAAAAATCACACACAGTTCACCAATGCCAACACAAAACAAACTGAGCTCAGGAGAGCTTGAGCGGCATATGTGAACACACCAGTAAAATGAGCTGAGTGAGAGCTTGACCGTGACTTGGGCGTGAGTATGAATGTCAGGTGTGAATCAGCCCTAAGGATAGACAGTGAATGCTCACCGGCAAGAGTTACCGACCAAAACGTGTATTTATCCATCGTAGTCATTGCTATACGAATTCTTGCTGCATCCTCATGGTAAGGAGACGCTTTAGCTATGGTAAGCAGCTCTTCTAGGAGAAGGACACTCCAAAATCAAACCATTGTTCTCTAATCTTGTGTAGTGCCATAGCCTGTGTACCATGGTCTTCCACTGTCTTGAGTTAGAGTTCTCTCGCTTGAGGGTACACTTGTGCACACTATTCTATCTAATTTCTCTTCCTCTTGTTTTAATGTTGGTACTGTTCTTAAAATATTCTGTTGCCAGATATGGGGATTTATCCCTAGATTTGGGGATTTCGGGTGTTTGATGGGGATATTCTTTAAAAATATTTATGAAGAAGAAACAAAAATTAGTAAATCTTTATATTGTTGCAATTAGTTTCTATATGAGTAAAGCCTACATGACCAGGAGAAAATATATTTGTAGAAATGGGGATTTTTGGGTTGATTTGGGGATTTTTTTATTATGAGTTCTGGCAACCCTGGCTTTCAGTATCCTGCTTTTCCAACTAGGGTTGCAGCTTAGCAAGTAGTAATAATAATGATAATAATAATAATAGTTAGAAGTAGTGGTGTCCATGTCTACATGATAGTGTTAGTTTTCTCGCTGTGTAACAAGTTTCCCTGTTTTTTTATGCGAAGATCAGGAAATCTAGTTAGGTTATTGTGTAGAGTGAATGCATGATAGCAGCTAGGTAGTGAAACAACTATTCCAGGAGTTATTTCACTCTGACATTAGGGAGTTTTGTTTTCTATTGTGGCATCAGTAGTATCGTCACAGTCATTGCAATAAGTCAACAAAAAGATATTGAGTAAACAGTTAAACATACAAACTTGTAAATATTATCTGCCATTAGTCTCATATTTCTAGTAACTAGAGGCATAATCTACAACAAGTCTGCGACAACTTGACGGTATGACGTCGCCTATACTGTGTGTAAATTTATGACATGATTGTTAATTTGGTACCCCGTGGCCTGATTGGTAACGTCTCTGCCTGGTGTTTTCCAGTCGGGGTTCGAATCCCGCTCAGACTTCTTAGTGCCATTAGTGTCTGCAACCTTACCATCCTTGTGAGTTAAGGTTGGGGGGTTTGGGGGAGCCTATAGGTCTATCTGCAGAGTCATCAGCAGCCACTGCCTGGCCCTCCCTGGTCCTAGCTTGGGTGGAGAGGAGGCTTTGTCCTGATCGCTAGGGCAACGTCACTGTCCCTTGCCTCTGCCATTCATGAGCGACCTTTAAACCTTTAAACTAGTTGATGATAATTTTTAGAAAAGTCTGCACCTTATTGACGACAAGCCAGTGAAGCTAATCTCAGACTGCTTGGCGACAAGATGACGCTAAAATGAGAATGAGGTATCGACTAGTTTATGATCAAATCTGTAATTATGTTGGATTTACTTTTTTATGTTTTATTATGAAATATGCATTTACAATGTTACATTTTATATATATATATATATATATATATATATATATATATATACGTATATATATATATATATATATATATATATATATATATATATGTATGTATGTATGTATGTATGTATACCCACACACACACACACACACATATATATATATATATATATATATATATATATATATATATATATATATATATATATGTATATATATATTTATATATAAATATATATATATATATATATATATATATATATATATATATATATATATATATATATATATATATACATCATAGTATATTTACGTAACATTATTATCATAGAAATTTTGTAACCACATAAATTTTGAATAAATGTCACAGAGTTTGGGACAGGTAGCCTATGAATTGGTGGTATTTGCTAATAAGAGTTCCAAATCGTTTTGCAGGCTGACGTGGACCATGTAAAATGTGCCATTAATAACGAAATTAACAACAGATTTTAATTTAATTTCGCAATAGTGATGGTAATTTGCATTTCCCGGCAACAGGTTGCCCTGCAAATGGCGTATTATTATTATTATTATTATTATTGTTGTTGTTGTTATTGTTGTTATTGTTACCCTCTACGCTACAAGCCTAGTTGGAAAAGCAGAATGCTATAAGCCCAGGGGCCCCAACAGGGAAAATAGCCCCATGAGGAAAGGAAACAAGGAAAAATAAAATGTTTTAAAAAGGGTAACAACATTAAAATAAATATTTCCTATATTAACTATAAAAACTTTAACAAAACATGAGGAAGAGAAATTAGATAGAATATTATGCCCGAGTGTAGCCTACCCTCAAGCAAGAGAACTGTAACCTAAGACAATGGAAGACCATAGTACAGAGGCTATGGCACTACCCAAGACTAGAGAACAATGATTTGATTTAGGAGTGTCGTCTTAGAAGAGCTGCTTACCATAGCTAAAGAGTCTTTTTTACCCTTACCAAGAGGAAAGTAGCCACTGAACAATTACAGTGCAGTGGTTAACCCCTTGGGTGAAGAAGAATTGTTTGGTAATCTCAGTGTTGTTAGGTTTATGAGGACAGACGAGAATATGTAAAGAATAGGCCAGACTATTCGGTGTATGTGTAGGCAAAGGGAAAGTGAACCGTAACCAGAGAGAAGGATCCAATGTAGTACTGGCTGGCCAATCAAAGGAGCCCATAAATCTCTTGTGGTAGTATTTCATCGGGTGGCTGGTGCCGTATATGCGTGATCCATATTTAGATTTTGCATTTTTTCAAGGTAATGAAAAAAAAAAAAACATGAAATCTAAAGCTATTTTTTCCCCTATTTTAATCGAGAGATATGGCCGTGGATAATGACCTAGATGGAGTTTTGCCGTTGTTTTGAAAGATATGCGTCGACACCAGTAAGTTCCAGGTGACCGGTGCAAAAAAAAAAAAAAAAAAAAAAAAAAAAAACCATTTGTCACAGTTTACAACGTAGTTTACACGAAGACCAAAACAAAATTAATTCTGGCTCATCGCTGTTTACGTCTGAAGGCTTGCTTCCTTTCTTCCTAACTATCGCCAGTCATAATAATTCTCATGCCCCAGAGACGCAATGGTTGAGACTGCACGTCTTAGCAATTGAATGTTCGTAATTCGTTATATTTTCCCTTTGCTTTGGACTTGGTTTTCATAAGCCAATAAGCGGCCGCTTTTTTTTTTTTTTTTTTTTTTTTTTCAATAAAAAAAGATTGAAACGTCTTGCTCTAATCGAGGGAAATTTCTATTTCTTCCTTTTGTTTTGTTAAAGTTTTTATAGTTTATTTTAATGTTGTTGCTATTCTTAAGATATTTTATTTTTCCTTGTTTCCTTTCCTCGCTGGGCTATTTTCCTTGTTGGAGCCCCTGGGCTTATAGCATCCTGCTTTTCCAACTAGGGTTGTAGCTTAGCAAGTAATAATAATAATAATAATAGTAATAAGTATTTTAATAACATTACGCATATAACTGCTATCGGACCAATCAAGAGAGGAAAATTATTCTCTCTTCGAGTTTACTTCAAGCTTCATCTTCCTCGTCCTTGACTTTATTTTAGTTGTTCGTTACTTCTGTTCAATTTTATTTATTTCTTTGCTTCATTTCCTCACTGGGCTATTTTTCCCTGTTGGAAGCCCTTGGGCTTGTTGCATCCTGCTTAATCAAGTAGGGTTGTACCTTAGCTAATGATAATAATAATAACCACAACAACAATAATAATAATAATAATAATAATGATAATAATAATAATAATAATGATTATTATTATTATTATTATTATTATTATTATTATTATTATTATTATTGAGATTTTAATAATAATAATAATAATCATCATTATTATTATTATTATTGAGATTTTAATAATAATAATAATAATAATAATAATAATAATAATAATAATAATCATTATTATTATTATTATTATCATTATTATTATTATTATTATTATTATTATTATTAAAATCTCAATAATAATAATAATAATGATGATTATTATTATTATTATTAAAATCTCAATAATAATAATAATAATAATAATAATAATAATAATAATAATAATAATAATAATAATAATAATAATAATAATAATAAAACTGCTACTGGAGAAAAAAGCAAGGAAAATTCCCTCTGAGTTTACACCAAGCTCATCTTCCTCGTCCTTGCCTTCCTGCGAGGTTTTTCGAACGACCTAAAAGACATGTGCCCGTGGACCTGAGACACGTAGAAAGAGTCCTACGTGATAGGATTCGCATCAACAATGGACGTAACCGTTAAGCCAGAGAACATTATACCTGGTCATGAGCGCCTGAGTTCATTCCTTCTGCCCCCACGGGGAATGAACTATTCTAAACGGTACAAAAGTAAATACCAGTACGTTTGGTTTTGTACTTTCAATTGTTTCTGATTTGGAAATATCAGGACATACGGGCTTTTGATAAGTCGGAAAAACGAAGGTTTTTATTATTATTATTATTATTATTATTATTATTATTATTATTATTATTATTATTATCAATTGCTAAGCTACAACCCTAGTTGGAAAAGCACAATGCTATAAGCCCAGGGCCTCCAACAGGGAAAATAGCCCAGTGAGGAAAGGAAACAAGGAAAAAATTAAATTTTTAAGAAGAGAAACAACATTAAAATAAATATCTCTTTTATAAACTATAAACACTTTAACAAAACAAGAGGAATAGAAATAAGATAGAATAGTGAGCCCAAGTGTACCCTCAAGCAAGAGAACTCTAACCCAAGGCAATGGAAGACCATGGTACAGAGGCTGTGGCACTATCCAAGACTAGAGATTAATGGTTTGATTTTGGAGTGTCTTTCTAGAAGCGTTGCTTGCCATAGCTAAAGAGTCCCTTCTACCCTTACCAAGAGGAAGGTGGCCACTGAACAATAACCTCTTGGGTGAAGAAGAATTGTTTGGTAATCTTAGTGTTGTCAGGTGTATGAGTACAGAAGAGAATATGTAAAGAATATGCCAGACTATTCGATGTGTGTGTGTGTTTGTGTGTGTGGGCAAAAGGGAAAATGATATAGAACAGCAGAGAGTCCTTTGGAAGATATATTATTTATCAATTTTTTAACCCTAATTTATTTAATCCTTCTGGGTAGTACGTCGCATGGTTCGAATCCTAGTCACATCCAGAAGTAGTTCAGCCTCTATTAGTTTCATAGTACAATATCATAATGTTTTCTTTTTAAATAGGTTCCCCTCGATGCTAAGTGGATTCTAAGATCCAAGTTCTAAAGATGCAATTAAGTTTGTCTGCGTAAAAATTATTCTTTTAACATTTTAGAAGTTATCTTTTTAAATTGAACATCATACAGAATATTTCTAGAAGTTTTGGGTCATAGACTATGGTTACTTCATTCCGGATAGCTAGGTTGGTAGTGTCGTGGGCTTCTGTTTCAGAGGTCCCGAGTTCGCGTCCCCGATAAGGCGTGAATAGTGTGAGACCTTCTACTGGGGGTACACCCCAGGGTGGCGCCTGGGTGGGGGGGGGGACCTAAAACCCGCAACTTTTAACGTTAACTTTTTAATGAGAGCTGTGTTTAAGGGCAGTGCGTAAATTAAAGAATGTTCCTTATGTATTCTTGTGTTGCTCGAGATCCTCTGTTAGTGTACAATAGTAGAAAGCCTTCTCCAGTCACTCTAAAACGTCTTCAAATGCAATGGACGATTTCCTATTTGGTTTGAAAATAAAGAATTTAACGGAATTTAGTCCCACTTTAATTTAAAACTGAAGCCATCCGGGTAAAATACATTTGTAAATATTTTTTTTTAATATAATTGAATTAGAAAGGCGAAGTAGAATAAGTATTAAAGTAAGAAGTATCCGTGCTAGGCTGTATATCTTAGCATTCCATGTTTGCCAACGGTTGTATAAGCGGATGAGCAACTTGCCGGAGTAACGAGAACTTTGACTGTGGAGGAAATACCCCTCTGAATCTCGAAGAAGTCACTGGCAGCAGGTTGACGGATTGGGTTTAAGGCGAGAGGCAAGATGTCTTTTCGGCTTTTAATCCTGATGCCTGTTGGATGATCTTACTGGAATTAGTATGGCCCGGCAGGGGTCACTTGCCTTAGTTAGAAAGGCACCGGACATCACAAGGAACTGGCTATTCTTTGATGAATTTAGCCATTGAATTATTATTATGATTATTATTATCAATTGCTAAGCTACAACCCTAGTTGGAAAAACAGGATGCTATAAGCCTAGGGGCCTCAACAGCGAAAATAGCCCAGTGAGGAAAGGAAAGAAGGAAAGATAAAATATTTCAAGAAGAGGCCCTTTGCGTCAATAGGCGTAGGAGATGATGATTAAAGTCTGAAAGTCTGTTGTCCAGGTAGACATAGGAATTCCTGGCATACTTCATTTTGAGGAAATGCACCCTGTCACACACTTACTGCATGGCAAGTTCCTGTGCGTACCCCTGCCCACCGCCTCTTCCAACTTTTCCTACAGGAGTTGTTTCGTTTCTCACTGTGCAGTAAAAGTGTGTCTGGGTGTACTTCCCCTGAGCGAGGTGTGCCAGGGACTCCTGTATCCAACTGTATAATTTATATAGGAGATATTTATTTTAATGTTGTTACTGTTCTAAAAATATTTTATTTTTCCTTGCTTCCTATCCTCATTGGGCTATTTTCCCTGTTGGAGCCCCTGGGCTTATAACCTGCTTTTCCAACTAGGGTTGTAGCTTATCAAGTAATAATAATAATAATAATACGTTTCTTTTGAAAGTCTAATGATAGTCGTATTTGCCTTAGCAAACCCTTTATAGTGTGTATGTAAAACCGATAGAAAATATGAAGATCATTTAAGTATTAGAAAGTTTCTTTTAATAGGCCTATGCTTCGCTCCCCAATCACAGCTAGAATAAGACTATAGTAAGAACCAAGTTGTGGAATGATCTTCCTAATCGGGTAGTTGAATCGGTAGAACTTCAAAAGTTCAAAGTTGGAGCAAATGCTTTTTTGTTGACCAGGCTGACATGAGTCTTTTTATTGTTTATATATGACATATCTGTTTTTTACGTTGTTAATAGTTTATAAGGGACATATCTGTTTTGACGTTGTCACTGTTTTTAGAATGATTTATTGTTAATTTATTCTCATCATTTATTTATTTCCTTATTTCCTCTCCTCACTGGGGTATTTTACCCTGTTGGAGCCCTTGGGCTTATAGCATCTTGCTTTTCCCAACTAGGGTTATAGCTTGGCTAATAATAATGATAATAATAATAATAATAATAATAATAATAATAGTAATATACCTTGGCAAGAACTTTATGCATTGCGGTACAGTTCTCATGGTAATATTATCTATTTGTCAATTGATTTTAAACAACATTTTTTTAACCCAATGGTATCGAGAAACTCGCCAATATTTGCTCACGAAATGTGAGAATTTCATCATGGATGATTTATAAAGAATGTTTAGGTAGATTTAAATCTCGAATACCATTATATTTTCAAGCATATACAGTAACTTATTTCTTTGTGAATAATGAACGTATAATATCTCTCTCTCTCTCTCTCTCTCTCTCTCTCTCTCTCTCTCTCTCTCTCTCCACAGTGAATTGTGAATTATCAAGGAAAATTACGGTAATTAACTACTTATGTTCCAATATGAAGATTTTCCTCTGAATAATTCTTGGCAATTGACCAAAAATAAAATATCTCATGACATGACAAGTTTAAAATCAAACCTCTTTATTAGATTAAAAGTTTGTAATTTGCTCTCATTTTCTATTCCCTTGCTGAAATGATATGAAAGAAACCCGGGGAATTTATTAATTTGGCCTTCGTTCGATAGACGCAGTCGTATTCACAATTTCAGTTAAACAGCGTTATTCACAATCTATTAAAAGAGACAATTTATATAACCCATCATAGACGAACAATCACCAACTTATAGAATTGTCTAAAATTACACTGCATAAATATATCCATCAATTCTAATGCTCAATTTAGTCCATCTTGCTATAATTCGAATGATCACAGATGAATTTCCCGTTTTTTATGAGACTTATGTTTCTTAGTATAAGGCCACTCTAAAGAATAACCAGCATTTAACATCGTTAATCAAACTATACTTCGAGCAAAGTAAAAGTTTCCTTTGTGTCTTTTAATAATAAGTCAAAATATAGGAGGAAAGACCGCTCACCTGGTCACGCTCCAACAACAAATAGGAGAGCTCTGTTGTGGCCGTGAGCTTCAACACGCCTTGCCGTTGCGTGCACCGGAGAGCCTCTGGTGCATAATAATGTTGGGGATGGACAATGAGTACATAAAGGGAGATTCGTGTTTTTATCGTTTTGTTTTTGTTCTTAGATCTTTCCCCTCTTTGTCCCTACTCAATAAAAATATATTACATCTTTCTTTCTCCTTTCATATGCTATACATTTACACACACACACACACACACTGGGATTGCTTTTGTGGTGTCAATTTGTATCCTACAGGAATCGTATTTTCTTTTGTTGGGTCAATGTGTATCCTACAGGAATCGTATACACTACAGGAATCGTATTTTCTTTTGTGGGGTCAATGTGTATCCTACAGGAATCGTATTTTCTTTTGTGGGGTCAATGTGTATCCTACAGGAATCGTATTTTCTTTTGTGGGGTCAATGTGTATCCTACAGGAATCGTATTTTCTTTTGTGGGGTCAATGTGTATCCTACAGGAATCGTATTTTCTTTTTTGGGGTCAATGTGTATCCTACAAGAATCGTATTTTCTTTTGTGGGGTCAATGTGTATCCTACAAGAATCGTATTTTCTTTTATGGGGGTCAAAGTGTATCCTACAGGAATCGTATTTTCTTTTTTGGGGTCAATGTGTATCCTACAAGAATCGTATTTTCTTTTATGGGGGTCAAAGTGTATCCTACAGGAATCGTTTTTTCTTTTATGGGGTCAATGTGTATCCTACAGGAATCGTATTTTCTTTTATGGGGTCAATGTGTATCCTACAGGAATCGTATTTTCTTTTTTGGGGTCAATGTGTATCCTACAGGAATCGTATTTTCTTTTGTGGGGTCAATGTGTATCCTACGGGAATCGTATTTTCTTCTGTGGGGTCAATGTGTATCCTACAGGAATCGTATTTTCTTTTGTGGGGTCAATGTGTATCCTACAGGAATCGTATTTTCTTCTGTGGGGTCAATGTGTATCCTACAGGAATCGTATTTTCTTTTGTGGGGTCAATGTGTATCCTACAGGAATCGTATTTTCTTCTGTGGGGTCAATGTGTATCCTACAGGAATCGTATTTTCTTTTGTGGGGTCAATGTGTATCCTACAGGAATCGTATTTTCTTACGTGGGGTCAATGTGTATCCTACAGGAATCGTATTTTCTTCTGTGGGGTCAATGTGTATCCTACAGGAATCGTATTTTCTTCTGTGGGGTCAATGTGTATCCTACAGGAATCGTATTTTCTTCTGTGGGGTCAATGTGTATCCTACAGGAATCGTATTTTCTTTTGTGGGGTCAATGTGTATCCTACAGAAATCGTATTTTCTTTTGTGGGGTCAATGTGTATCCTACAGGAATCGTATTTTCTTACGTGGGATCAATGTTTATCCTACAGGAATCGTATTTTCTTTTGAGGGGTCAATGTGTATCCTACAGGAATCGTATTTATCTTTTATGGGGTCAATGTGTATCCTACAGGAATCGTATTTTCTTTTGTGGGGTAATGTGTATCCTACAGAAATCGTATTTTCTTTTGTGGGGTCAATGTGTATCCTACAGGAATCGTATTTTCTTTTGTGGGGTCAATGTGTATCCTACAGGAATCGTATTTTCTTTTGTGGGGTCAATGTGTATCCTACAGGAATCGTATTTTCTCAGATTCTCCAGTGTAAGCCTTTGGTTGAAGGAACTGTAACTATCCTTTTTTCTTTTATTCTGTTCACTGTTTCGACAAAACAATTTCTTTATCAAGTGACTACTGATTAACATGGGTTTACAAATCGTTTTATATATGAGATTCAGCTTGAATTACTATTGATTATTTTGAAACTTTATAGAAAATGAATAACATTAATATCATCCGGAATAAGATGGAATGATCATTGCCCACATTGAAATGTATGTATATATATATATATATATATATATATATATATATATATATATATATATATATATATATTATTTGTATATATACATGTATTCGTATATTTATTATACTTGTTATTTTAATCTTTAATTCAACCTCCCGCCCTTTTCACTCTTTGACTTCCCTGAAAGCGTCGACACTCACGCACACAAACAAGACTTCTCCAAAACTAGAAAAAAGTGTATTTTGATGTTTCTTAAATTTGTCTGGTTTAGGTTCTATTATTGTTCCGCTGTAGGTAATCATCATTGTATCTTGTTCTGGACAATTTTGATGTTTTTATAAAGCGAATAAAATGGATTTTAAAATGATATATTAAAGGTAATTTAGTTGAATCATTTCATTTGGAGGATTTAAGCATCGACGTGATTACTCAGATGAAGATGGGGACATTATAGTCTACTGATATCGCTTAATATTTCCTAATGGGTCATGCCGAATTGGATGATGTCTGATAACTTATAAGACTGGTTCCCCTTATGGTGGCCATTCAAACCCCTTGGTACGCACAAACCCATTAGGCCTACTCTCTCTTGACCCAAACGCATTGCATCGTATTAGACCGTGGCCAAAGAGATTACATAAGACCCCATGTCTGATAAGATGCAGGGCATATTATTTCTTCATACGCCCATTTATAAGAAGTGGCACCAGGAAATGCTAACCGTCCAATTTTCTACAAGAGTTTATGTGGTGAGGTTGCATGCCCCACACCCTACCTCTTTGATGTTCAAGAAGTTGGTGTGTTAGTAGTTCCTGTCCTTTGATGCTGGCCCACCCGATCACTGGCGAAACCTAACATTGCTTAACTTTAGTAATCGATTAACTAGTGATATGGGCCATGTGTTACCGGATTATTTAATACAATACTAGATTTTTTGTGGACATGTGTATTAAGAAGCCGTCTTTGTAATAAGTAGGATCTGATGTATCAGTGTTCATAGGTAGAAAGTCTCATAGCTTACTTGGCTAGGCATGGATAACTCTTTATCATGGTAGCAGCCAGGTTTGTTGACAGTGGGGATCAACAGATCATTCGTTTGAGGTAACCACATAAAAGGTAGCAGGGGTCGTAGGTAGCTGTCTTGAGGAATCTCGAGTCGCCAAACTAGTAAGTAGTCAATTTTAGAGTAACCAGATTGGTAGGTAGCCAAGTTCAGAGGAACCCCGTGTCTCAGGTAGTCAGAATCCTCAGTAGCTGGAGTTGTAGGTAGTCAGATTCAGAGAAGCCGGAGTGGTTATTAGCCAGGTTCAGGGGGACCCCAAATCCTAGAATTGAAGGAAACCAGAGTTATAGGTAGCCTAGCTTAGAGTAACTAGGGTCGTAGGTAGATCGGTTCAAAGGGGCTTTGATCACAATTAGTTGGGCTCAGTGGTAGGTAGCTGGTTCAGAGGAACCCGAGTTGTAGGTAGCCAAAGTCATAGGTAGATGGAGTCGCAGGTAGCCTGGCTTATGAGGAACCTGAGTCGTAGATACCTAGGTAGCCGGAGTCGTAGGTAGCCTGGTTCAGAGTAACTTGTGTAGTCTGATTCAAAGTAACTGGAGCGTTAAGTAGAGTTTTTTACGGCTCGATCTAATTTAAACCAGACAGGCTACGACTTGGATTCCTTAGAAACTACTATTCCAGCTACTCTTAACTACGCTACCTATGACTATCTACCTTTGATTTTGGCTACCTACAACTTCCATGCCTCTGAACCTGGCTACCTACCATTGAACTACTATACTTGTGATTCCAGCTACTTTGAATCAAAGAGACCGGAGTTGTAGAATATCGGGTTCATAGTAACCGGGGTCATAGGTAGCCAGGTATACAGAGCCCTCTCTACCAACTGGGACCTCTGCTTAAAGAAAAAACTAAGGTAATAGTATCTGTTGTGTATTACATGATCTATGTAGAAATTTGTTTTGCTCAAAAAAAAGAAGAAAAAAAAAAACTCTTGTGCAATAGTTTCCTGCAGGTGTCTCTATTTATGGTGTCATGAAATGAATGTGTCATTTGACAGAGCTCATTCTACGATAATACGCAGACAACATCTCATAGTCTGACGCATCTTCGCATCATTAATCATTTTAAGCGAAATGAATCATTCACAAAGGTCAAGGGTGACCACACAAATATTGCAGAACAATTTATAATAGATTAACTGAAGGACAAACATGCTTTAACCCACTGTTTGGTATAAACAAAGATCTGGGTAAGTTAATTGCAAACTGAGATGGTAAATCATAAAAATAAGTAATGATACTCGTGTATCATAAACTCCCTCCCCCCCCCCCCAATAATACACCTACCACTACCCACCCTACTACGGTTTGGTCTCTTTCTCTCTTGCTTTCTCTCTTTGTTACTGACTAACGGATCAAAGTCCGAATTCCGTATAATTCCAGTGACTCACCTCAGCACTGGATAGCATGTACTGGGAATCCACCGCAACAGACGAATGACCTTTCTAGTGAAGAAAGAACAAGTGTTACTAAGGACAGCCTAGCGTTTGCTACGCCAAAAACTGCTCTCTCTCTCTCTCTCTCTCTCTCTCTCTCTCTCTCTCTCTCTCTCTCTCTAGTGAAGAAAGAACAAGTGTTACTAAGGACAATCTAGCGTTTGCTACACCAAAAACTGCTCTCTCTCTCTCTCTCTCTCTCTCTCTCTCTCTCTCTCTCTCTCTCTCTCTCTCTCTCTCTCTCTCTCTCTAGTGAAGAAAGAACAAGTGTTACTAAGGACAGCCTAGCGTTTGCTACACCAAAAACTGCTCTCTCTCTTTCTCTCTCTCTCTCTCTCTCTCTCTCTCTCTCTCTCTCTCTCTCTCTCTCTCTCTCTCTCTCTCTCTCTCTCTCTCTCATGTTACCGATATTGTAAACAAATCGATGTTACTTCTAAGGGGACTGCCCTTTGCATGCGGAAGTCCTGGGGAAGAAGGGGATTACGTCATCGATATTCGTAAGGAGCTTCAGATTTATCGCTTTCTTTTGATCGATATCTTTTCACTTTATCATCAAATTAGGCTAATTATTG
Source organism: Palaemon carinicauda (assembly GCF_036898095.1). Taxonomy (NCBI): domain Eukaryota; kingdom Metazoa; phylum Arthropoda; class Malacostraca; order Decapoda; family Palaemonidae; genus Palaemon; species Palaemon carinicauda. Next base: position 167,768,564 of record NC_090731.1, on the reverse strand, counting down.
ATTTCAGGGAGATTGGTATTTCAGATGAGTATATTATTATTATTATTATTATTATTAAGCTACAACCCTAGTTGGAAAATCAGGATGTTATAAGCTCAGGAGCTCCAGCAGGGAAAATAGCCCAGTGAGGAAAGGACATGAAGTTTATTCTTCGCTGGGCCTAGAACGTGATTGGACGATAATTATTCAATATCGAGAATGTGATTCTACACCACCTGAATTAGTCGAAAGAAATTATCATGTCTAATTCACCTTTATTATCACCAACTGGGCTCCACAAGGCACTAGAAGAGTTGGAAGACGTAGGCCTATATAGCTGAGGACTATGAAGCGCGAAGTAGATGGTGAATGGAGAAGTATTGATTTTAAAGCCCAAGATAGAGACGACTGGCGAAATCTAACAGAGGCCCTTTGCGTCAATAGGCGTAGGAGGAGATGATGATAATGATGAAATTATCTTTTTTACCATGCTAGAAAAGCCTAGAATCTATAACTCTATAAACGTTTTTTTTTTTTTTTTTTTTTTTTTTTTTATAATTAAATATTGCACTAGTTAGGTCGATGCTATAGTAGTTGAGATCAAGGGTATGTTTTCGTAATAGTTGCAGTTGTGTGATACCAAGCGAATAAAAAATGGTATTATATAGTATTATCTGAAATCAAGTGTAATCTATAGCTATCATGCTTGGTATTGTTTAGTAAAGGAAGGAAGATATGTCCATTTAAAATCCGTCTAAGTTTATGAGAGAAAATGTAAATTGTTATTAATAAAAAATTGCCAGCCATACTGTCCTAGCAAATGCCTTTATATTATTAGTATTAGTAGTAGTAGTAGTAGTAGAAGTGGTAGTAGTAGCTAAGCTATGTCTTCTGGTAATCCATCTATTGAGGAAGATTCTGTCTCCATTTTGCGGTAATCCATTTATTGAGGAAGATTCTGTCTCCATTTTGCATATTTAGTGAACATAATTTCTTTCAATCTCAACATTTATTAAAATCAACAAACTTTCTTTGATTTAAGAAATAAAACTCATTACCTCTAAAATCTAGTCATCTTCAATTACGTCATCATTTCAGTTAATATTTGCCAAAAGTCCTTGACAAACGTTGACACCCATCAATTCTTATCATCTCATGTTCGTATATATTTTATTCATATTTACTACAGGACACAATTCATTGAGAGAATTTCATCACTGATTTTCCATTTTCATTGGAAATCAATGTGCTCTATAGTACACATTGATCATTGAAATATTTCAGGAGCATTTCTCAGTATATACAATTCTTCGTATTTTACCGCGGAATGTTGCTCAAACATTTATGAAGATAGAAAAAGAAAGTTTAAAGCGCAAAATGTTGAACAACGTTTCACGTGGTTCACCAGTGATTCATTTTGTACAGGTTAACGTACACAATATAATTTGAACTGATTTTACCTTTAGAGAGAGTCCTCGTCTTTTGTGTATCACAAATTCAGTTTATAAAATGTGATTCACGTACTGTATAGTATTAACCTTAAGAATATTACCCACTTTCGCCTGCCCACGGTCTAGATAGATATGTAGACCGTGCGCCTGCCCAAAGACTTTCCACTTCTGTTTAGTACCGATTAACGTACACAATATAATTTGAATTGGTCACCTTTTGAGAATCATTATCTTTTGTGTGTCACAAATTCAGTTTTTAAGGTGTGATTCTCGTGTTACATAGTATTAACCTTAAGAAAATGCCCACTTTCGCCTGCCCACGGTCTAGATAGATATCTAGACCGTGCGCCTGCCCATGTGTTTAACATTCCTAAGATCAACCCGGATATACGCATCCTATGATCGCTGGTAAATGGGTTAATTTGTTACGTGTTAAAAGAATATAGATAATTATGAAAATTATTATATGCTTTCTTGATAACTATAAAATGTGAAAAACTTAAGTTTCCTTTTCACCGTCCTATAGTTTACAGTAATACATGATTTAAAACTTTATTTTTTATACCTAGACCTTGAAATGAGCTAATATGTCTCCCACATTTTCTTGATGTTTACTCCACTTTCGTTCCTGTTGTAATACACGATTTAAAACTTTATTTTTTATACCTAGACCTTGAAATGACCTAATATGTCTCCCACATTTTCTTAATGTTTACTCCACTTTCGTTCCTGTTGTAATACATGGTTTAAAACTTTGTTTTTTATACCCAGACCTTGAAATGACCTAATATGTCTCCCACATTTTCTTAATGTTTACTCCACTTTCGTTCCTGTTGTAATACACGATTTAAAACTTTATTTTTTTATACCTAGACCTTGAAATGACCTAATATGTCTCCCACATTTTCTTAATGTTTACTTCACTTTCGTTCCTGTTGTAATACACGATTTAAAATTTTATTTTTTATACCTGGACCTTGAAATGACCTAATATGTCTCTCACATTTTCTTAATGTTTACTCCACTTTCGTTCCAGTTCCGGGAAGCGTTGTCGACCTGGCAAGTAAGAGAAATAACTCACCGGCTTTCAATCGAATAACGAACGCGTGTATCCTCATAAACTAACGCAGAGCTCATGTTTTCATATCACACACTTGTACAGTGTTGCCAGATGGGTTAGTGTAAAAATCCCTAAAGCTCGTGATAAAAAATCCCCTAAACCACCCAAAAATCCACATTTCAAGAAATATATTTTCTTCTAATATAGAAATTACTCCCTATACTTCATATAATTGTAAGTAAATTAATTGCAACGATATAAAGGTTTACTCACCTCTGTTTCTTCATAGAAATATTTACTAAATATTGTCACCAGTCATCCAAAATCCCCAAATCTAAGAATAAATTCCCAAATGTAGGAATAAATCCCCAAATCCAGGGATAACTCTCCATATCTGGCAACCCTGCACTTGTAACCGGTATGAGTCAACCGCGCACTCCTTTGTGAGTCAACTTTGTGGAACACATTTCGGAGAATGTCGTGTTGTATGTTATGAAACGGAAGTGGTCCACGTTCTTAGAGGTTATTTTTATGTAATCTCCCTATGTTAATTATAATTAGCCTTGTATTGGAGTATTACATATAACAGGGAAATTGTTTGTAATAGAGAAAGAAAATTTTTTACCAACAGTTTTTATTGAGCGAAATATTTCAAGTATATATTTGGATTGTTTTATGAAATACTTTGATGTACCATTTAAGTATCTTAAAAGTTGAAATGTTCAGAGTATGTTTCTTATGACAGATATTTGCCGGTTAATAATCTAGCTTAGTTAACAATAAACTTTTCTTTACTGATAGATTACTAAATTTAATATAAAAAATAACTTGTTTGTATGAATTGCTGGCCAATAAAGCGAGTATTTTTAAATTGGTCTGTCAATTTCATAGATTGCACAGACAAATTTTTTTTCTTTTTTTTTTTTTTAACGGATACATTTGTCATGAAATGTTCTTCCAATTGCTTATCAAACGAATAAACATAGACGTTTATCAGGACTCCATAAGGCACTAGAAGAGTTGGAAGACCCAAGCCTACATGGCTGAGGACTATGAAGTGTGAAGTAGGAGATGATGAATAGATAAGTATTGAATTAAAGTTTTAGCTCGATATAGAGACGACTGGGGAAATCTAACCGAGGCCCTTTGGTCAGATCATGCAAAAACAAATGAAAAGGGATTCTACCATGCTATAAATGGTTTTGTGATATACAGACATACCACTGATATTTTCATTTCCTACTCGCCAACAAGTACCATGGCTCTAATAGTTTTAATGATAATATTTTTACATACCTGTGATACTCTAGAATTCGTATCATCTAGACCTACTGTTAACATGATATCGTCATTCATAATCGGCGTCAATGGCCTTAGACGTCAGGATGCCATTAGTGTCTGCAACCTTACCATCCTTGTGAGCTAAGGTTGGGGAGTTTGGGGGAGCCTATAGGTCTATCTGCTGAGTCACCAGCAGCCACTGCCTAGTCCTAGCTTGGGTGGAGAGGAGGCTTGGGCGCAGATCATATAATATATGGTCAGTCTCTAGGGCATTGTCCTGCTTGCTAGGGCAATTTCACTGTCCCTTGCCTCTGCCATTCATAAGCGACCTTTAAACCTTTAAACTCTTAATCAATCAATCAATCATCATAATCAACATTTTATCCATTTTGAATAGATCTGCGTCATCATCATCTATCTCATCATCTTCCTTATCATGAAATTTTGATCGTCATTATCTCTACTGCTCTTGTAATCATCATTTATTGTTGTTTCAGATTTCCTGGCCTTCCAGACCAGACACAGGCTCTTGCAATTTTGCAGCCCGTAAATTTACAATCATCATCATCCAAATGTCTTCGGGATCATTATCATTAGATTTCCCCACTTGAGTCAGAAGAGACATTAAAGAAATTAGAACAAGTCTTAAAATATCCTTCCTCCTCGTCTACGTGGTCGAGTCAGAAGAGATGAATAGTTAATCTGTTTAACCCAAGACCTACTGGAAGGGTCTTGGTTTAACCCTTTCCTGGACAGAGCTCTGATTGATGAGGAATGTTCAATTGGCAGATAATAGAATTAGAAAGTTTGTTTACATACTTTGTGGCGGTGGATTATTTTAAGGATTATGGCCTTATGTAGTAAGGTTAGGGTTTTTATGTCTTTTTTCATGTTGTTTTTTGTTGTTTTGAAAGATACCGACAAGTAGAAAAACTGCATTGTTTTATACCGAGTGTATATTCAACGTACATACGTGCATTTCTCTCTCTCTCTCTCTCTCTCTCTCTCTC
>NC_090731.1:167716283-167751283 GCF_036898095.1 Palaemon carinicauda | reverse complement strand
CGCTAATCTACAACCCTATTTGGAAAAGCAGGATGCGATAAGCCCAAGCGCTTCAACAGCTTGTATCCTATCAGGCCAGTCTCTCTAGCTATCAAGCAGATCATCCTAGTTAATTCCCAGCACTAGAAATTATAACCCTCCCAGTCTGTAATAAAATATAGGTCTCTGCCAACTTCGCCAGTTAGTTTTTAATCCGTAGTGGTGGTTTTTTCTTTTTTTTTCTCTTTTTTTTCGATCACACTGATGTGAAAAACGTTTTTAGCTAATTCTGAAACCAATATATATATATATATATATATATATACATATATTAGTCTACATAAGGAAAATTAAAAGTTGTGTATATGTAAAAATGCTCAACAGTTTCGTCCGCCAATGGACCTCTTCTTGGAGCGTTTATTATACAAAGAAATATTACACACGTTTGTACATACAGGAAAGGCTTCAAATCATAAAAAAAAAAAAGATATAATTATACTATTACTACCCAACAGGCAAAAGTCACTTAACAAGGGGATAAAAGTAGTAAAAGTTGAAACTACAAATTAACATGAAAACAAGTAATGGAATGTTTGACAAGCACCCAAGTAAATAAAACAAGCCAAAAAAGAAAGAACTATTGAAAAACATTTTCAAGTTTGTATTGACACTTTACACTGTGTAAGATAAAAGGATCCAATTTATATATGCCTGGAGATAAATTAAAATTCTTATTCCTACTATAAAATATACATGCTGATTCAATGACATTCCTCTCTATAAAATCAGTATTCTTGAACAAAATTTGTGACTGTTGCCAATCTACTGGATAACTACATATATTATTATGTATACAAATGGCATTACTTTGGTTGTTTGTTCTTATATTATACTTATGGTTTAAAATTCGCTTATCTAATGATTTTCCAGATTGTCCAATATAAAAATGTCCACATAAACATGGTCTATTGTATGGTCATCTTGCGGCGTCATAAATTCAACGTAACAGCCGTATAGGCCTGGGTCGATTTATAGGCCTCATAACTAAGTCGGATCTCTCTCTCTCTCTCTCTCTCTCTCTCTCTGTATGCATATATATATATATATATATATATAGATAAGTATATATATACTTTATGTATATGTAAAACTTTGTTTCTTTTATGGTTAATTCTCTCTCTCTCTCTCTCTCTCTCTCTCTCTCTCTCTATATATATATATATATATATGTATATGTATATATATATATATATATTTATATATATATATATATATATATTTATATATATATGTAAAATTTTCTTTTATGGTTAATTTCTCTCTCTCTCTCTCTCTCTCTCTCTCTCTCTTCCTTTATTTCTTTAATTTATGGTCAATTTGCCTGAGAGAGAGAGAGAGAGAGAGAGAGAGAGAGAGAAATTAACCATTAAAGAAAATTTTACATATACATATATAAATATATATATATATATATATATATATATAAATATATATATATATATATATATATTTATATATATATATATATATATATATATTTATATATATATATGTAAAATTTTCTTTTATGGTTAATTTCTCTCTCTCTCTCTCTCTCTCTCTCTCTCTCTCTCTCTCTTCCTTTATTTCTTTAATTTATGGTCAATTTGCCTGAGAGAGAGAGAGAGAGAGAGAGAGAGAGAGAGAGAGAGAGAGAGAGAAGGGGGAATAGGTTGACCGTTATCTAAATGCAATTTTCAATCGCAATAGCTATTTGAAGAGATTGTGTTATATATAGGGGGTGCCATAGAATGCAGCTATTTATATGGATAGCAGGGCATGGGAAATTTTTTTTTTTTTTTGCTGCTGGAGCTTCACATCCTTCTTCACTTTCTCTTCTTGCTGCTGATGCTGCCTTTTTTTTGGATTTTTTATTTTATATTTTTTTTTTTGGATTTTTTTTTTTTTGCTGCTGGAGCTTCTCCTCCTTCTTCACTTTCTCCTCTTGCTGCTGATGCTGCCCTTTTTTTTTGGATTTTTTATTTTATATTTTTTTGGATTTTTTTTTTTTGCTGCTGGAGCTTCACATCCTTCTTCACGTTCTCCTCTTGCTGCTGATGCTGCCCTTTTTTTGGATTTTTTATTTTATATTTTTTTTGAATTTTTTTTTTTTTGTTTTTTGCTGCTGGAGCTTCTCCTCCTTCTTCACTTTCTCCTCTTGCTGCTGATGCTGCCTTTTTTTGGGGGGATTTTTTATTTTATATTTTTTTTGGATTTTTTTTTTTTTTTTTTTTTTGCTGCTGGAGCTTCTCCTCCTCCTTCTCTTTCTCTTCTTGCTGCTGATGCTGCCTTTTTTGGGGGATTTTTTTATTTTTATTTTTTTTTTTTATTTTTTTTTTTTTTTTTTTTTTTTTGCTGCTGGAGCTTCTCCTCCTCCTTCTCTTTCTCTTCTTGCTGCTGATTCTGCCTTTTTTTTGGATTTTCTATTTTCTATTTTTTTTTTTTTTTTTTTTTTTTTTTTTTGCTGCTGGAGCTTCACCTCCTTCTTCACTTTCTCCTCTTGCTGCTGATGCTGCCTTTTTTTGGGGATTTTTTTATTTTTATTTATTTTTTTTTATTTATTTTTTTTTTTTTTTTTTTTTTTTTTTGCTGCTGGAGCTTATCCTCCTCCTTCTCTTTCTCTTCCTGCTGCTGATGCTGCCTTTTTTTTGGATTTTCTATTTTCTATTTTTTTTTTTTTTTTTTTTTTTTTTTGCTGCTGGAGCTTCACCTCCTCCTTCTCTTTCTCTTCTTGCTGCTGATGCTGCCTTTTTTTGGATTTTCTATTTGATATTATTATTTTTTTTTTCTTTTTTTTTTTCCTGCTGGAGCTTCACCTCCTTCACTTTCTCCTCTTGCTGCTGATGCTGCCCTTTTTTTGGATTTTCTATTTTATATTTTTTTGGATTTTTTTTTTTTTTTTGCTGCTGGATCTTCACCTCCTCATTCTCTTTCTCTTCTTGCTGCTGATGCTGCCCTTTTTTTTGGATTTTTTATTTTATATTTTTTTGTATTTTTTTTTTTTTTTTGCTGCTGGAGCTTCACCTCCTTCACTTTCTCCTCCTGCTGCTGATGCTGCCTTTTTTTGGGATTTCTATTTTATATTTTTTTTGGATTTTTTTTTTCTTGCTGCTGGAGCTTCACCTCCTTCTTCACTTTCTCCTCTTGCTGCTGATGCTGCCTTTTTTTTGGGATTTTCTATTTTACATTTATTTTTCTTTTTTTTTTTTTTTTTTTTTTGCTGCTGGAGCTTCACCTCCTTCTTCACTTTCTCCTCTTGCTGCTGATGCTGCCTTTTTTTTGGGATTTTCTATTTTACATTTATTTTTCTTTTTTTTTTTTTTTTTTTTGCTGCTGGATCTTCACCTCCTCATTCTCTTTCTCTTCTTGCTGCTGATGCTGCCCTTTTTTTGGATTTTTTATTTTATATTTTTTTTTGGATTTTTTTTTTTTTTTTGCTGCTGGAGCTTCACCTCCTTCTTCACTTTCTCCTCTTGCTGCTGATGCTGCCTTTTTTGGGGGATTTTTTATTTTATATTTTTTTTGGATTTTTTTTTTTGCTGCTGGAGCTTCACCTCCTCCTTCTCTTTCTCTTCTTGCAGCTGATGCTGCCCTTTTTTTTGGATTTTTTATTTTATATTTTTTTTCATTTTTTTTTTTTTTTGCTGCTGGAGCTTCACCTCCTTCTTCACTTTCTCCTCTTGCTGCTGATGCTGCCTTTTTTTTGGGATTTTCTATTTTATATTTTTTTTGGATTTTTTTTTTTTGCTGCTGGAGCTTCACCTCCTTCTTCACTTTCTCCTCTTGCTGCTGATGCTGCCCTTTTTTTTTTTGGATTTTTTATTTTATATTTTTTTTGGATTTTTTTTTTTTTGCTGCTGGAGCTTCACCTCCTCCTTCTCTTTCTCTTCTTGCTGCTGATGCTGCCCTTTTTTTTTTTTATTTTGTATTTTATATTTTTTTCGGATTTTTTTTTTTTTTTTTTTGCTGCTGGAGCTTCACCTCCTCCTTCTCTTTCTCCTCTTGCTGCTGATGCTGCCTTTTTTTTGGATTTTTTATTTTATATTTTTTTTGGATTTTTTTTTGCTGCTGGAGCTTCACCTCCTCCTTCTCTTTCTCTTCTTGCTGCTGATGCTGCCCTTTTTTTTGGATTTTTTATTTTATATTTTTTTTGGATTTTTTTTTTTGCTGCTGGAGCTTCACCTCCTGCTTCTCTTTCTCTTCTTGCTGCTGATGCTGCCCTTTTTTTTGGATTTTCTATTTTATATTTTTTTTTTTTTTTTTTTTTTTTTTGCTGCTGGAGCTTCACCTCCTGCTTCTCTTTCTCTTCTTGCTGCTGATGCTGCCCTTTTTTTTGGATTTTCTATTTTATATTTTTTTTTTTTTTTTTTTTTTTTTGCTGCTGGAGCTTCTCCTCCTCCTTCTCTTTCTCTTCTTGCTGCTGATGCTGCCTTTTTTTTGGATTTTTTATTTTATATATATTTTTTTTTCCTGCTGGAGCTTCACCTCCTCCGTCTCTTTCTCTTCTTGCTGCTGATGCTATCCTTTTTTGGATTTTTTATTTTTTATTTTATTTTTGGATTTTTTTTTTTTTTTGCTGCTGGAGCTTCTCCTCCTCCTTCTCTTTCTCTTCTTGCTGCTGATGCTGCCCTTTTTTTTGGATTTTTTATTTTATATATATTTTTTTTTCCTGCTGGAGCTTCACCTCCTCCGTCTCTTTCTCTTCTTGCTGCTGATGCTATCCTTTTTTGGATTTTTTATTTTTTATTTTATTTTTGGATTTTTTTTTTTTTTTGCTGCTGGAGCTTCTCCTCCTCCTTCTCTTTCTCTTCTTGCTGCTGATGCTGCCCTTTTTTTTGGATTTTTTATTTTATATATATTTTTTTTTTCCTGCTGGAGCTTCACCTCCTCCGTCTCTTTCTCTTCTTGCTGCTGATGCTATCCTTTTTTGCATTTTTTATTTTTTATTTTATTTTTGGATTTTTTTTTTTTTGCTGCTGGAGCTTCTCCTCCTCCTTCTCTTTCTCTTCTTGCTGCTGATGCTGCCCTTTTTTTTTGGATTTTTTATTTTATATTTTTTTTTTATTTTTTTTTTTTTTTTTTTTTTGCTGCTGGAGCTTCACCTCCTCCTTCTCTTTCTCTTCTTGCTGCTGATGCTGCCCTTTTTTTTGGATTTTCTATTTTATATTTTTTTTTTTTTTTTTTTTTTTTGCTGCTGGAGCTTCACCTCCTTCACTTTCTACTATTGCTGCTGATGCTGCTTTTTTTTTGGATTTTCTATTTTCTATTTTTTTTTTTTTTTTTTTTTTTTGCTGCTGGAGCTTCACCTCCTCCTTCTATTTCTCTTCTTGCTGCTGATGCTGCCCTTTTTTTTGGATTTTCTATTTTATATTTTTTTTGGATTTTTTTTTTTTGCTGCTGGAGCTTCTCCTCCTCCTTCTCTTTCTCTTCTTGCTGCTGATGCTGCCCTTTTTTTTGGATTTTTTATTTAATATTTTTTTGGATTTTTTTTTTTTTTTGCTGCTGGAGCTTCACCTCCTCCTTCTATTTCTCTTCTTGCTGCTGATGCTGCCCTTTTTTTTGATTTTCTATTTTATATTTTTTTTGGATTTTTTTTTTTTTTGCTGCTGGAGATTCTCCTCCTCCTTCTCTTTCTCTTCTTGCTGCTGATGCTGCCCTTTTTTTTGGATTTTTTATTTTATATTTTTTTTGGATTTTTTTTTTTGCTGCTGGAGCTTCACCTCCTCCTTCTCTTTCTCTTCTTGCTGCTAATGCTGCCCTTTTTTTGGATTTTCTATTTTATATTTTTTTGGATTTATTTTTTTTTTAGCTGCTGGAGCTTCTCCTTCTCCTTCTCTTTCTCTTCTTGCTGCTGATGCTGCCCTTTTTTTTGGATTTTCTATTTTCTATTTTTTTTTTTTTTTTTTTTTTTTTTTTTGCTGCTGGAGCTTCTCCTCCTCCTTCTCTTTCTCTTCTTGCTGCTGATGTTGCCCTTTTTTTTTTTGGATTTTTTATTTTATATTTTTTTTGGATTTTTTTTTTTTTTTTTTTTGCTGATGGAGCTTCACCTCCTCCTTCTCTTTCTCTTCTTGCTGCTGATGCCGCCATTTTTTTTGGATTTTTTATTTTATATTTATTTTGGATTTTTTTTTTTGCTGCTGGAGCTTCTCCTCCTCCTTCTCTTTCTCTTCTTGCTGCTGATGCTGCCCTTTTTTTGGATTTTTTATTTATATTTTTTTTTTTTTTTTTTTTTTTTGCTGCTGGAGCTTCACCTCCTCCTTCTATTTCTCTTCTTGCTGCTGATGCTGCCCTTTTTTTTGGATTTTTTATTTAATATTTTTTTGGATTTTTTTTTTTTTTGCTGCTGGAGCTTCACCTCCTCCTTCTATTTCTCTTCTTGCTGCTGATGCTGCCCTTTTTTTTGATTTTCTATTTTATATTTTTTTTGGATTTTTTTTTTTTGCTGCTGGAGATTCTCCTCCTCCTTCTCTTTCTCTTCTTGCTGCTAATGCTGCCCTTTTTTTGGATTTTTTATTTTATATTTTTTTTGGATTTTTTTTTTGCTGCTGGAGCTTCACCTCCTCCTTCTCTTTCTCTTCTTGCTGCTGATGCTGCCCTTTTTTTGGATTTTCTATTTTATATTTTTTTGGATTTATTTTTTTTTTTAGCTGCTGGAGCTTCTCCTTCTCCTTCTCTTTCTCTTCTTGCTGCTGATGCTGCCCTTTTTTTTGGATTTTTTATTTTATATTTTTTTTTGGATTTTTTTTTTTTTGCTGCTGGAGCTTCTCCTCCTCCTTCTCTTTCTCTTCTTGCTGCTGATGCTGCCCTTTTTTTTGGATTTTTTATTATATATATTTTTTTTTTTTATTTTTTTTGCTGCTGGAGCTTCACCTCCTCCTCCTCTTTCTCTTCTTGCTGCTGATGCTGCCCTTTTTTTTGGATTTTTTATTTTATATATATATTTTTTTTCCTGCTGGAGCTTCACCTCCTCCTTCTCTTTCTCTTCTTGCTGCTGATGCTGCCCTTTTTTTTGGATTTTCTATTTAATATTTATTTTGGATTTTTTTTTTTGCTGCTGGAGCTTCTCCTCCTCCTCCTCTTTCTCTTCTTGCTGCTGATGCTGCCCTTTTTTTTGGATTTTTTATTTTATATATATTTTTTTTTCCTGCTGGAGCTTCACCTCCTCCTTCTCTTTCTCTTCTTGCTGCTGATACTGCCCTTTTTTTTGGATTTTTTATTTTATATTTTTTTGGATTTTTTTTTTTTGCTGCTGGAGCTTCACCTCCTCCTTCTCTTTCTCTTCTTGCTGCTGATGCTGCCCTTTTTTTTTGGATTTTTTTATTTTATATTTTTTTTTGGAATTTTTTTTTTTTTTTTTTTTTTTTTTTGCTGCTGGAGCTTCACCTCCTCCTTCTATTTCTCTTCTTGCTGCTGATACTGCCCTTTTTTTTTGGATTTTCTATTTTATATTTTTTTTGGATTTTTTTCTTTTGCTGCTGGAGCTTCTCCTCCTTCTCTTTCTCTTCTTGCTGCTGATGCTGCCCTTTTTTTTGGATTTTTTATTTTATATTTTTTTTGGATTTTTTTTTTTTTTGCTGCTGGAGCTTCACCTCCTCCTTCTCTTTCTCTTCTTTCTGCTGATGCTGCCCTTTTTTTTGGATTTTTTATTTTATATTTTTTTGGATTTATTTTTTTTTTTAGCTGCTGGAGCTGCTTCTCCTCCTCTTTCTCTTCTTGCTGCTGATGCTGCCCTTTTTTTTGGATATTTTATTTTACATTTTTTTTTGGATTTTTTTTTTTTTGCTGCTGGAGCTTCTCCTCCTCCTTCTCTTTCTATTCTTGCTGCTGATGCTGCCCTTTTTTTTTAATTTTTTATTTTATATTTTTTTTGGATTTTTTTTTTTTTGCTGCTGGAGCTTCTCCTCCTCTTTCTCTTTCTCTTCTTGGTGCTGATGCTGCCCTTTTTTGGATTTTTTATTTTATATTTTTTTGGATTTTTTTTTTTTGCTGCTGGAGCTTCACCTCCTCCTTCTCTTTCTCTTCTTGCTGCTGATGCTGCCCTTCTTTTTTGGATTTTTTATTTATTTTTTTGGATTTTTTTTTTTGTTTTTAGCCGCTGGAGCTCCACCTCCTTCTTCACTTTCTCTTCTTGCTGCTGATGCGGCCTTTTTCTTTGATTTTCCATTTTTTTTTTTTTTTTTTTTTTTTTTTTTTGCTGCTGGAGCTTCACCACCTCCTTCTCTTTGTCTTCTTGCTGCTGATGCTGCCCTTTTTATTGGAGTTTCCATTTTATATTTTTTTTGGATTTTTTTTTTTTTTTGCTGCTGGAGCTTCTCCTCCTTCTATTTATCTTCTTGCTGCTGATGCTGCCCTTTTTTTGGATTTTCTATTTTATATTTTTTTTGGATTTTTTTTTTTTTTTTGGTGCTGGAGCTTCACCTCCTTCTTCACTTTCTCCTCTTGCTGCTGATGCTGCCTTTTTTTGGGGGGATTTTCTATTTTATATTTTTTTTGGATTTTTTTTTTTTTTGCTGCTGGAGCTTCACCTCCTCCTTCTCTTTCTCTTCTTGCTGCTGATGCTGCCCTTTTTTTTGGATTTTTTATTTTATATTTTTTTGGATTTATTTTTTTTTTTAGCTGCTGGAGCTGCTTCTCCTTCTCTTTCTCTTCTTGCTGCTGATGCTGCCCTTTTTTTTGGATATTTTATTTTACATTTTTTTTGGATTTTTTTTTTTTTGCTGCTGGAGCTTCTCCTCCTCCTTCTCTTTCTCTTTTTGCTGCTGATGCTGCCCTTTTTTTTTAATTTTTTATTTTATATTTTTTTTGGATTTTTTTTTTTTTTTTGCTGCTGGAGCTTCTCCTCCTCTTTCTCTTTCTCTTCTTGCTGCTGATGCTGCCCTTTTTTGGATTTTTTATTTTATATTTTTTTGGATTTTTTTTTTTTTTGCTGCTGGAGCTTCACCTCCTCCTTCTCTTTCTCTTCTTGCTGCTGATGCTGCCCTTCTTTTTTGGATTTTTTATTTATTTTTTTGGATTTTTTTTTGTTTTTAGCCGCTGGAGCTCCACCTCCTTCTTCACTTTCTCTTCTTGCTGCTGATGCGGCCTTTTTTTTTGATTTTCCATTTTTTTTATTTTATTTTATTTTTTTTTTTTTTTTTTTTTTTTTTTTTTTTTTTTTTGCTGCTGGAGCTTCACCACCTCCTTCTCTTTGTCTTCTTGCTGCTGATGCTGCCCTTTTTTTGGATTTTCTATTTTATATTTTTTTTGGATTTTTTTTTTTTTTGGTGCTGGAGCTTCACCTCCTTCTTCACTTTCTCCTCTTGCTGCTGATGCTGCCTTTTTTTGGGGATTTTCTATTTTATATTTTTTTTGGATTTTTTTTTTTTGCTGCTGGAGCTTCACCTCCTTCTTCACTTTCTCCTCTTGCTGCTGATGCTGCCTTTTTTTTGGGATTTTCTATTTTCTATTTTTTTTGGATTTTTTTTTTTTTTTTTTTTGCTGCTGGAGCTTCACCTCCTTCTTCACTTTCTCCTCTTGCTGCTGATGCTGCCTTTTTTTGGGGGATTTTCTATTTTATATATTTTTTTTTTTTTTTTTTTTTGCTGCTGGAGCTTCACCTCCTTCTTCACTTTCTCCTCTTGCTGCTGATGCGGCCTTTTTTTTGGATTTTCTATTTCATATTTTTTTTGGATTTTTTTTTTTTTGCTGCTGGAGCTTCACCTCCTTCTTCACTTTCTACTCTTGCTGCTGATGCTGCCTTTTTTTTGGGATTTTCTATTTTATATTTTTTTTGGATTTTTTTTTTTTGCTGCTGGAGCTTCACCTCCTTCTTCACTTTCTCCTCTTGCTGCTGATGCTGCCTTTTTTTTGGGATTTTCTATTTTATATATATTTTTTTTTTTTTTTTTTTTTTTTTTTTTTTTTTGCTGCTGGAGCTTCACCTCCTTCTTCACTTTCTCCTCTTGCTGCTGATGCTGCCTTTTTCCTTTTTTTTGGATTTTCTATTTTATATTTTTTTTGGATTTTTTTTTTGCTGCTGGAGCTTCACCTCCTTCTTCACTTTCTACTCTTGCTGCTGATGCTGCCTTTTTTTTTGGATTTTCTATTTTATATTTTTTTTGGATTTTTTTTTTTTTTTTTTTTGCTGCTGGAGCTTCACCTCCTTCTTCACTTTCTACTCTTGCTGCTGATGCTGCCTTTTTTTGGGATTTTCTATTTTATATTTTTTTTTTATTTATTTTTTTTTTTTTTTGCTGCTGGAGCTTCACCTCCTTCTTCACTCTCTTCTCTTGCTGCTGATGCTGCCTTTTTTTTTGGATTTTCTATTTTATATTTTTTTTGGATTTTTTTTTTTTGCTGCTGGAGCTTCACCTCCTTCTTCACTTTCTACTCTTGCTGCTGATGCTGCCTTTTTTTTGGGATTTTCTATTTTATATTTTTTTTGGATTTTTTTTTTTTTTTTTTTGCTGCTGGAGCTTCACCTCCTTCTTCACTTTCTCCTATTGCTGCTGATGTTGCCTTTTTTTTGGATTTTCTATTTTATATTTTTTTTGGATTTTTTTTTTTTTTGCTGCTGGAGCTTCACCTCCTTCTTCACTTTCTACTCTTGCTGCTGATGCTGCCTTTTTTCTTGGATTTTCTATTTTATATTTTTTTTGGATTTTTTTTTTTTTGCTGCTGGAGCTTCACCTCCTTCTTCACTTTCTACTCTTGCTGCTGATGCTGCCTTTTTTTTGGGATTTTCTATTTTATATTTTTTTTGGATTTTTTTTTTTTTTGCTGCTGGAGCTTCACCTCCTTCTTCACTTTCTCCTCTTGCTGCTGATGCTGCCTTTTTTTGGGGGGATTTTCTATTTTATATTTTTTTTTTTTTTTTTTTTTTGTTTTTTTTTGCTGCTGGAGCTTCACCTCCTTCTTCACTTTCTACTCTTGCTGCTGATGCTGCCTTTTTTTGGATTTTCTATTTTATATTTTTTTTGGATTTTTTTTTTTTTTTGCTGCTGGAGCTTCACTTCCTTCTTCACTTTCTACTCTTGCTGCTGATGTTGCCTTTTTTTTGGGATTTTCTATTTTATATTTTTTTTGGATTTTTTTTTTTTTGCTGCTGGAGCTTCACCTCCTTCACTTTCTCCTCTTGCTGCTGATGCTGCCTTTTTTTTGGATTTTCTATTTTATATTTTTTTTTGGATTTTTTTTTTTTTGCTGCTGGAGCTTCACCTCCTTCTTCACTTTCTACTCTTGCTGCTGATGCTGCCTTTTTTTGGGGGGATTTTCTATTTTATATTTTTTTTGGATTTTTTTTTTTTTTTTTTTTTTGCTGCTGGAGCTTCACCTCCTTCACTTTCTCCTCTTGCTGCTGATGCTGCCTTTTTTTTGGATTTTGTATTTTATATTTTTTTTGGATTTTTTTTTTTTTTTTGCTGCTGGAGCTTCACCTCCTTCTTCACTTTCTCCTCTTGCTGCTGATGCTGCCTTTTTTTTGGATTTTCTATTTTATATTTTTTTTGGATTTTTTTTTTTTTTTGCTGCTGGAGCTTCACCTCCTTCTTCACTTTCTACTCTTGCTGCTGATGCTGCCTTTTTTTTGGGATTTTCTATTTTATATTTTTTATGGATTTTTTTTTTTTTTTGCTGCTGGAGCTTCACCTCCTTCTTCACTTTCTCCTCTTGCTGCTGATGCTGCCTTTTTTTTGGATTTTCTATTTTATATTTTTTTTGGATTTTTTTTTTTTTGCTGCTGGAGCTTCACCTCCTTCACTTTCTACTCTTGCTGCTGATGCTGCCTTTTTTTTGGGATTTTCTATTTTATATTTTTTTTGGATTTTTTTTTTTTTTGGCTGCGGGAGCTTCACCTCCTTCTTCACTTTCTACTCTTGCTGCTGATGCTGCCTTTTTTTTTGGATTTTCTATTTTATATTTTTTTTGGATTATCTTTTTTTTTTTTTTTTTTGCTGCTGGAGCTTCACCTCCTTCACTTTCCCCTCTTGCTGCTGATGCTGCCTTTTTTTGGATTTTCTATTTTATATTTTTTTTGGATTTTTTTTTTTGCTGCTGGAGCTTCACCTCCTTCTTCACTTTCTACTCTTGCTGCTGATGCTGCCTTTTTTTTGGGATTTTCTATTTTATATTTTTTTTGGATTTTTTTTTTTTTTTTTTTTGCCGCTGGAGCTTCACCTCCTTCTTCACTTTCTCCTCTTGCTGCTGATGCTGCCTTTTTTTTGGATTTTCTATTTTATATTTTTTTTGGATTTTTTTTTTTTTTGCTGCTGGAGCTTCACCTCCTTCTTCACTTTCTCCTCTTGCTGCTGATGCTGCCTTTTTTTTTGGATTTTCTATTTTCTATTTTTTTTGGATTTTTTTTTTTTTGCTGCTGGAGTTTCACCTCCTTCTTCACTTTCTACTCTTGCTGCTGATGCTGCCTTTTTTTTGGATTTTCTATTTTATATTTTTTTTGGATTTTTTTTTTTGCTGCTGGAGCTTCACCTCCTTCTTCACTTTCTCCTCTTGCTGCTGATGCTGCCTTTTTTTTTTGGGATTTTCTATTTTATATTTTTTTTGGATTTTTTTTTTTTTTTTGCTGCTGGAGCTTCACCTCCTTCTTCACTTTCTCCTCTTGCTGCTGATGCTGCCTTTTTTTTGGGATTTTCTATTTTATATATTTTTTGGATTTTTTTTTTTTGCTGCTGGAGCTTCACCTCCTTCTTCACTTTTTACTCTTGCTGATGATGCTACCTTTTTTTTTGGGATTTTCTATTTTATATTTTTTTTGGATTTTTTTTTTTTGCTGCTGGAGCTTCACCTCCTTCTTCACTTTCTCCTCTTGCTGCTGATGCTGCCTTTTTTTTGGATTTTTTATTTTATATTTTTTTTTGATTTTTTTTTTTGCTGCTGGAGCTTCACCTCCTTCTTCACTTTCTCCTCTTGCTGCTGATGCTGCCTTTTTTTTGGGATTTTCTATTTTATATTTTTTTGGATTTTTTTTTCTGCTGGAGCTTCACCTCCTTCTTCACTTTCTCGTCTTGCTGCTGATGCTGCCTTTTTTTTGGATTTTCTTTTATATTTTTTTTGGATTTTTTTTTTTTTTGCTGCTGGAGCTTCACCTCCTTCTTCACTTTCTCCTCTTGCTGCTGATGCTGCCTTTTTTTTTGGATTTTCTATTTTATATTTTTTTGGATTTTTTTTTTTTTTTGCTGCTGGAGCTTCACCTCCTTCTTCACTTTCTACTCTTGCTGCTGATGCTGCCTTTTTTTGGGATTTTCTATTTTATATTTTTTTTGGATTTTTTTTTTTTTGCTGCTGGAGCTTCACCTCCTTCTTCACTTTCTCCTCTTGCTGCTGATGCTGCCTTTTTTTGGGATTTTCTATTTTCTATTTTTTTTGGATTTTTTTTTTTTTGCTGCTGGAGCTTCACCTCCTTCTTCACTTTCTACTCCTGCTGCTGATGCTCCCTTTTTTTGGGATTTTCTATTTTATATTTTTTTTGGATTTTTTTTTTGCTGCTGGAGCTTCACCTCCTTCTTCACTTTCTCCTCTTGCTGCTGATGCTGCCTTTTTTTTGTATTTTCTATTTTATATTTTTTTTGGATTTTTTTTTTTTGCTGCTGGAGCTTCACCTCCTTCACTTTCTACTCTTGCTGCTGATGCTGCCTTTTTTTTGGGGATTTTCTATTTTATATTTTTTTTGGATTTTTTTTTTTTTTTTTTTTTTTGCTGCTGGAGCTTCACCTCCTTCTTCACTTTCTACTCTTGCTGCTGATGCTGCCTTTTTTTTGGGATTTTCTATTTTATATATATTTTTTTTTTTTTTTT
This sequence comes from Palaemon carinicauda, assembly GCF_036898095.1. Lineage (NCBI taxonomy): Eukaryota > Metazoa > Arthropoda > Malacostraca > Decapoda > Palaemonidae > Palaemon > Palaemon carinicauda. Next base: position 167,737,477 of record NC_090731.1, on the reverse strand, counting down.
TTTTTTTTTTTTTTTTTTGCTGCTGGAGCTTCACCTCCTTCTTCACTTTCTCCTCTTGCTGCTGATGCTGCCTTTTTTTTGGGATTTCTATTTTATATTTTTTTTGGATTTTTTTTTTTTTTTTTTTTTTGCTGCTGGAGCTTCACCTCCTTCACTTTCTACTCTTGCTGCTGATGCTGCCTTTTTTTTGGGATTTCTATTTTATATTTTTTTGGATTTTTTTTTTTTTTTTTTTTTGGTGCTGGAGCTTCACCTCCTTCTTCACTTTCTACTCTTGCTGCTGATGCTGCCTTTTTTGGGGATTTTCTATTTTTTTTTTTTTTTTTTTTTTTTTTTTTTTTTTTTTTTTTTTTTTTTTTTTGCTGCTGGAGCTTCACCTCCTTCTTCACTTTCTCCTCTTGCTGCTGATGCTGCCTTTTTTTGGGGATTTCTATTTTTTACTTTTTTTGGATTTTTTTTTTTTTTTTTTGCTGCTGGAGCTTCACCTCCTTCTTCACTTTCTACTCTTGCTGCTGATGCTGCCTTTTTTTTGGGATTTTCTATTTTATATTTTTTTTGGATTTTTTTTTTTTTTGCTGCTGGAGCTTCACCTCCTTCTTCTCTTTCTCTTCTTGCTGCTGATGCTGCCCTTTTTTTGTGATTTTCTATTTTATATTTTTTTTGGATTTTTTTTTTTTTTTGCTGCTGGAGCTTCACCTCCTTCTTCACTTTCTCCTCTTGCTGCTGATGCTGCCTTTTTTTTGGGATTTTCTATTTTATATTTTTTTGGGATTTTTTTTTTTTTTTGCCACTGGAGCTTCACCTCCTTCACTTTCTCCTCTTGCTGCTGATGCTGCCTTTTTTTGGGGATTTTCTATTATTTTTTTTTTTATTTTTTATTTTATATTTTTTTGGATTTTCTTTTTTTTTTTTTTTGCTGCTGGAGCTTCACCTCCTTCACTTTCTCCTCTTGCTGCTGATGCTGCCTTTTTTTTTGGATTTTCTATTTTATATTTTTTTTTAATTTTTTATTTTATATTTTTTTTGGATTTTTTTTTTTTTTTTTTTGCTGCTGGAGCTTCACCTCCTTCTTCACTTTCTCCTCTTGCTGCTGATGCTGCCTTTTTTTTGGGATTTTCTATTTTCTATTTTTTTTGGATTTTCTATTTTATATTTTTTTTTAATTTTTTTTTTTTTTTGCTGCTGGAGCTTCACCTCCTTCTTCACTTTCTCCTCTTGCTGCTGATGCTGCCTTTTTTTGGGATTTTCTATTTTCTATTTTTTTGGGATTTTTTATTTTATATTTTTTTTTATTTTTTTTTTTGCTGCTGGAGCTTCACCTCCTTCTTCACTTTCTCCTCTTGCTGCTGATGCTGCCTTTTTTTGGGATTTTCTATTTTTTTTTTTTTTTTGGATTTTTTATTTTATATTTTTTTTAGATTTTCTTTTTTTTTTGCTGCTGGAGCTTCACCTCCTTCACTTTCTCCTCTTGCTGCTGATGCTGCCTTTTTTTTTGGATTTTCTATTTTATATTTTTTTTTTTTTTTTTTTTTTTTGCTGCTGGAGCTTCACCTCCTTCTTCACTTTCTCCTCTTGCTGCTGATGCTGCCTCTTTTTTGGGATTTTCTATTTTATATTTTTTTGGATTTTTTATTTTATATTTTTTTTGGATTTTTTTTTTTTTTTGCTGCTGGAGCTTCACCTCCTTCTTCACTTTCTCCTCTTGCTGTTGATGCTGCATTTTTTTGGGATTTTCTAATTTCTATTTTTTTTGGATTTTCTATTTTATATTTTTTTTTAATTTTTTTTTTGCTGCTGGAGCTTCACCTCCTTCTTCACTTTCTCCTATTGCTGCTGATGCTGCTTTTTTTTGGGATTTTCTATTTTCTATTTTTTTGGGATTTTTTATTTTATATTTTTTTTGGATTTTTTTTTTTTGCTGCTGGAGCTTCACCTCCTCCTTCACTTTCTCCTCTTGCTGCTGATGCTGCCTTTTTTTGGGATTTTCTATTTTCTATTTTTTTTTTAATTTTTTTTTTTTTTTTGCTGCTGGAGCTTCACCTCCTTCTTCACTTTCTCCTCTGCTGCTGATGCTGCCTTTTTTTTGGGATTTTCTATTTTATATTTTTTTTTTATTTTTTTTTTTTTTTTGCTGCTGGAGCTTCACCTCCTTCTTTACTTTCTCCTCTTGCTGCTGATGCTGCCTTTTTTTTGGGATTTTCTATTTTATATTTTTTTTGGATTTTTTATTTTATATTTTTATTGGATTTTTTTTTTTTTGCTGCTGGAGCTTCACCTCCTTCTTCACTTTGTCCTCTTAATGCTGATGCTGCCTTTTTTTGGGGATTTTCTATTTTCTATTTTTTTTGGATTTTCTATTTTATATTTTTTTTTATTTTTTTTTTTTTTTTGCTGCTGGAGCTTCACCTCCTTCTTCACTTTCTCCTCTTGCTGCTGATGCTGCCTTTTTGTTGGGATTTTCTATTTTCTATTTTTTTGGGATTTTTTATTTTATATTTTTTTGGGATTTTTTTTTTTTGCTGCTGGAGCTTCACCTCCTTCTTCACTTTCTCCTCTTGCTGCTGATGCTGCCTTTTTTTTGGATTTTCTATTTTATATTTTTTTTGGATTTTTTATTATATATTTTTTTTGGATTTTTTTTTTTTGGCTGCTGGAGCTTCACCTCCTTCTTCACTTTCTCCTCTTGCTGCTGATGCTGCCTTTTTTTTTTTTGGTATTTTCTATTTTATATTTTTTTGGATTTTTTATTTTCTATTTTTTTTGGATTTTTTTTTTTTTTGCTGCTGGAGCTTCACCTCCTTCTTCACTTTCTCCTCTTGCTGCTGATGCTGCCTTTTTTTGGGATTTTCTATTTCATATTTTTTTGGATTTTTTATTTTATATTTTTTTTGGATTTTTTTTTTTTTTTTTTTTGCTGCTGGAGCTTCACCTCCTTCTTCACTTTCTCCTCTTGCTGCTGATGCTGCCTTTTTTTTTGGGATTTTTTTATTTTACATTTTTTTTGGATTTTATATTTTATATTATTTTGGGATTTTTTTTTTTTTTGCTGCTGGAGCTTCACCTCCTTCTTCACTTTCTCCTCTTGCTGCTGATGCTGCCTTTTTTTTGGGATTTTCTATTTTCTATTTTTTTGGATTTTTTATTTTATATTTTTTTTGGATTTTTTTTTATTTTGCTGCTGTAGCTTCACCTCCTTCACTTTCTCCTCTTTCTGCTGATGCTGCGTTTTTTTTTTTGATTTTCTATTTTTTATTTTTTTTGGATTTTTTATTTTATATTTTTTTTGGATTTTTTTTTTTGCTGCTGGAGCTTCACCTCCTTCTTCACTTTCTCCTCTTGCTGCTGATGCTGCCTTTTTTTTTGGGATTTTCTATTTTATATTTTTTTTTGGATTTTTTATTTTATATTTTTTTTTTTTTTTTTTTTTTTTTTTTTTTTTTTGCTGCTGGAGCTTCACCTCCTTCTTCACTTTCTCCTCTTGCTGCTGATGCTGCCTTTTTTTGGGATTTTCTATTTTATATTTTTTTTGGATTTTTTATTTTATATTTATTTTGGATTTTTTTTTTTTTGCTGCTGGAGCTTCACCTCCTTCTTCACTTTCTCCTCTTGCTGCTGATGCTGCCTTTTTTTTGGGATTTTCTATTTTATATTTTTTTTGGATTTTTTATTTGATATTTTTTTTGGATTTTTTTTTTTTTTTTGCTGCTGGAGCTTCACCTCCTTCTTCACTTTCTCATCTTGCTGCTGATGCTGCGTTTTTTTTTGGATTTTCTATTTTATATTTTTTTTGGATTTTTTATTTTCTATTTTTTTTTGGATTTTTTTTTTTGCTGCTGGAGCTTCACCTCCTTCTTCACTTTCTCCTCTTGCTGCTGATGCTGCCTTTTTTTTTGGGATTTTCTATTTTATATTTTTTTTGGATTTTTTTTTTTTGCTGCCGGAGCTTCTCCTCCTTCTCTTTCTCTTCTTGCTGCTGATGCTGCCCTTTTTTTTGGATTTTTTATTTTATATTTTTTTTTTTTTTTTTTTTTTTTTTTGCTGCTGGAGCTTCACCTCCTCCTTCTCTTTCTCCTCTTGCTGCTGATGCTGCCCTTTTTTTTGGATTTTTTATTTTAAATTTTTTTTTAATTTTTTTTTTTATTTTGCTGCTGGAGCTTCACCTCCTTCTTCACTTTCTCCTCTTGCTGCTGATGCTGCCTTTTTTTGGGGATTTTCTATTTTCTATTTTTTTTTATTTTCTATTTTAAATTTTTTTTGGATTTTCTATTTTATATATTTTTTTTATTTTTTTTTTTTTTTGCTGCTGGAGCTTCTCCTCCTCCTTCTCTTTCTCTTCTTGCTGCTGATGCTGCCTTTTTGGATTTTTTTTTGTTATTGGGGTTTTCAAAGGATTCAGCTTTTTCCTCCCAGCCCAATTTCTTTGGTCCCCCTGTTAGGACATGACTGCGTACTAGAAGAACCCTGTCTCCCCCCCTCTGCATAGCCAGTGTTCTAGATTATTCCCCCAGAACCACCCGAAGGTTAGTATCCGAAAGAATAGATCTAGATATCTGACCGTTTGTTCACCTGACGAAGCCCCTGTACGACCCCACCAGGGAACATAGCATACTAGAGAAAGACAAGGTTTTTCCCTCTGCAGAGCAAGTCCTCCAGGGTATACCACGTCCTTCAAGCTGGGTAGTTGAGCCACCCATCCTAATCGCTGGATATTTCCTCCCATAAAAAAAAGTCCTTCTTCTCTCCATCTTTCTTAGTCCATCAACTTGATCCTTACAACTGAATCCATTCCTTACCCGATGATGCAGCGTTTGTACCATCTGTATCAAAGGATAATTCCTCCTAAAATATATTTTCTGTCCTTCTTCTAAAGTCCACCAACTTGATCCCTCAAACTGAATCCTTCCTTTACCTTTTTTTTCCATAGTTTTATATATTTTTTTTTTTTTTTTTTGGAATTCCTAGTTTTTTGCTGCTGGAGCTTCACCTCCTTCTTCACTTTCTCCTCTTGCTGCTGATGCTGCCTTTTTTTTTGGATTTTCTATTTTATATTTTTTTTTTTTTTTTTTTTTTTTTTTTTTTTTGCTGCTGGAGCTTCACCTCCTTCTTCACTTTCTCCTCTTGCTGCTGATGCTGCCTTTTTTTTGGATTTTCTATTTTATATTTTTTTGGGATTTTTTTTTTTTTTGCTGCTGGAGCTTCACCTCCTTCTTCACTTTCTACTCTTGCTGCTGATGCTGCCTTTTTTTTGGATTTTCTATTTTATATATTTTTGGATTTTTTTTTTTTTTTTTGCTGCTGGAGCTTCACCTCCTTCTTCACTTTCTACTCTTGCTGCTGATGCTGCCTTTTTTTGGGATTTTCTATTTTATATTTTTTTTGGATTTTTTTTTTTTTTGCTGCTGGAGCTTCACCTCCTTCTTCACTTTCTCCTCTTGCTGCTGATGCTGCCTTTTTTTTGGATTTTCTATTTTATATTTTTTTGGGATTTTTTTTTTTTGCTGCTGGAGCTTCACCTCCTTCTTCACTTTCTACTCTTGCTGCTGATGCTGCCTTTTTTTTGGATTTTCTATTTTATATATTTTTGGATTTTTTTTTTTTTTTTGGTGCTGGAGCTTCACCTCCTTCTTCACTTTCTACTCTTGCTGCTGATGCTGCCTTTTTTTGGGATTTTCTATTTTATATTTTTTTTGGATTTTTTTTTTTTTTTGCTGCTGGAGCTTCACCTCCTTCTTCACTTTCTCCTCTTGCTGCTGATGCTGCCTTTTTTTTTTGGATTTTCTATTTTATATTTTTTTTTGGATTTTTTTTTTTTTTTGCTGCTGGAGCTTCGCCTCCTTCTTCACTTTCTACTCTTGCTGCTGATGCTGCCTTTTTTTGGGGGGATTTTCTATTTTATATATTTTTTTTTTTTTTTTTTGCTGTTGGAGCTTCACCTCCTTCTTCACTTTCTCCTCTTGCTGCTGATGCTGCCTTTTTTTTGGATTTTCTATTTTATATTTTTTTTGGATTTTTTTTATTTTTGCTGCTGGAGCTTCACCTCCTTCACTTTCTACTCTTGCTGCTGATGCTGCCTTCTTTTGGGGATTTTCTATTTTCTATATTTTTTTTTTTTTTTTTTTTTTTTTTTTTTTTTTTTTTTTTTTTTTTTTTTTTTTTTTTGCTGCCCGAGCTTCACCTCCTTCTTCACTTTCTCCTCTTGCTGCTGATGCTGCCTTTTTTTTGGGATTTCTATTTTATATTTTTTTTTTTTTTTTTTTTTTTTTTTGCTGCTGGAGCTTCACCTCCTTCTTCACTTTCTCCTCTTGCTGCTGATGCTGCCTTTTTTTTTGGGATTTTCTATTTTATATTTTTTTTGGATTTTTTTTTTTTTTTTTGCTGCTAGAGCTTCACCCCCTTCTCTTTCTCTTGTTGCTGCTGATGCTGCCTTTTTTTTGGGATTTTCTATTTTATATTTTTTTTGGATTTTTTTTTTTTTTTTTTTGCTGCTGGAGCTTCACCTCCTTCTTCACTTTCTACTCTTGCTGCTGATGCTGCCTTTTTTTTGGGATTTTCTATTTTATATATATTTTTTTTTTTTTTTTTTTTTTTTTTTTTGGTGCTGGAGCTTCACCTCCTTCTTCACTTTCTCCTCTTGCTGCTGATGCTGCCTTTTTTTTGGGATTTTCTATTTTATATTTTTTTTTATTTATTTATTTTTTTTTTTTTGCTGCTGGAGCTTCACCTCCTTCTTCACTTTCTCCTCTTGCTGCCGATGCTGCCTTTTTTTTGGGATTTTCTATTTTATATTTTTTTTGGATTTTTTATTTTATATTTTTTTTTGGATTTTTTTTTTTGCTGTTGGAGCTTCACCTCCTTCTTCACTTTATCCTCTTGCTGCTGATGCTGCGTTTTTTTTTGGATTTTCTATTTTATATTTTTTTTGGATTTTTTTTTTTTTTGCTGCTGGAGCTTCACCTCCTTCTTCACTTTCTACTCTTGCTGCTGATGCTGCCTTTTTTTTGGGATTTTCTATTTTATATTTTTTTTGGATTTTTTTTTTTTTCTTTGCTGCTGGAGCTTCACCTCCTTCTTCACTTTCTACTCTTGCTGCTGATGCTGCCTTTTTTTTGGGATTTCTATTTTATATTTTTTTTTTTTTTTTTTTTTTTGCTGCTGGAGCTTCACCTCCTTCTTCACTTTCTCCTCTTGCTGCTGATGCTGCCTTTTTTTGGGATTTTCTATTTTATATTTTTTTTTATTTTTTTTTTTTTTTTTTGCTGCTGGAGCTTCACCTCCTTCTTCACTTTCTACTCTTGCTGCTGATGCTGCCTTTTTTTTTGGGATTTTCTATTTTATATTTTTTTTTTTCTTTTTTTTTTTTTGCTGCTTGAGCTTCACCTCCTTCTTCACTTTCTACTCTTGCTGCTGATGCTGCCTTTTTTTGGGATTTTCTATTTTATATTTTTTTGGATTTTTTTTTTTTCTTTTTGCTGCTGGAGCTTCACCTCCTTCACTTTCTCCTCTTGCTGCTGATGCTGCCTTTTTTTTGGGATTCTCTATTTTATATTTTTTTTGGATTTTTTTTTTTTTTTTTTGCTGCTGGAGCTTCACCTCCTTCTTCACTTTCTCCTCTTGCTGCTGATGCTGCCTTTTTTTTGGGATTTTCTATTTTATATTTTTTTTGGATTTTTTATTTTTTATTTTTTTGGATTTTTTTTTTTTTTGCTTCTGGAGCTTCACCTCCTTCTTCACTTTCTCCTCTTGCTGCTGATGCTGCGTTTTTTTTGGGATTTTCTATTTTATATTTTTTTGGATTTTTTATTTTCTATTTTTTTTTGGATTTTTTTTTTTTTGCTGCTGGAGCTTCACTTCCTTCTTCACTTTCTCCTCTTGCTGCTGATGCTGCCTTTTTTTTGGGATTTTCTATTTTATATTTTTTTTTGATTTTTTTTTTTTTGCTGCTGGAGCTTCTCCTCCTCCTTCTCTTTCTCTTCTTGCTGCTGATGCTGCCCTTTTTTTTGGATTTTTTATTTTATATATATATATTTTTTTTTTTTTTTTGCTACTGGAGCTTCACCTCCTTCTTCTCTTTCTCCTCTTGCTGCTGATGCTGCCTTTTTTTTGGGATTTTCTATTTTATATTTTTTTTGGATTTTTTTTTTTTGCTGCTGGAGCTTCTCCTCCTCCTTCTCTTTCTCTTCTTGCTGCTGATGCTGCCTTTTTTTTTGGATTTTTTATTTTATATTTTTTTTTTTTTTTTTTTTTTTTTGCTGCTGGAGCTTCACCTCCTTCTTCTCTTTCTCCTCTTGCTGCTGATGCTGCCCTTTTTTTTGGATTTTTTATTTTATATTTTTTTTGGATTTTTTTTTTTTTTTTTTGCTGCTGGAGCTTCTCCTCCTTCTTCACTTTCTCCTCTTGCTGCTGATGCTGCCTTTTTTTTGGGATTTTCTATTTTATATTTTTTTTGGATTTTTTTTTTTTTGCTGCTGGAGCTTCTCCTCCTCCTTCTCTTTCTCTTCTTGCTGCTGATGCTGCCTTTTTTTTTGGATTTTTTATTTTATATTTTTTTTTTTTTTTTTTTTTTTTTTTGCTGCTGGAGCTTCACCTCCTTCTTCTCTTTCTCCTCTTGCTGCTGATGCTGCCCTTTTTTTTGGATTTTTTATTTTATATTTTTTTTGGATTTTTTTTTTTTTTTTTGCTGCTGGAGCTTCACCTCCTTCTTCACTTTCTCCTCTTGCTGCTGATGCTGCCTTTTTTTGGGGATTTTCTATTTTCTATTTTTTTTGGATTTTCTATTTTTTATTTTTTTTGGATTTTCTATTTTATATTTTAAAAATTTTTTTTTTTTTTTTTTTTGCTGCTGGAGCTTCTCCTCCTCCTTCTCTTTCTCTTCTTGCTGCTGATGCTGCCTTTTTGGATTTTTTTTTGTTATTGGGGTTTTCAAAGGATTCAGCTTTTTCCTCCCAGCCCAATTTCTTTGGTCCCCCTGTTAGGACATGACTGCGTACTAGAAGAACCCTGTCTCCCCCCCTCTGCATAGCCAGTGTTCTAGATTATTCCCCCAGAACCACCCGAAGGTTAGTATCCGAAAGAATAGATCTAGATATCTGACCGTTTGTTCACCTGACGAAGCCCCTGTACGACCCCACCAGGGAACATAGCATACTAGAGAAAGACAAGGTTTTTCCCTCTGCAGAGCAAGTCCTCCAGGGTATACCACGTCCTTCAAGCTGGGTAGTTGAGCCACGCATCCTAATCGCTGGATATTTCCTCCCATAAAAAAAAGTCCTTCTTCTCTCCATCTTTCTTAGTCCATCAACTTGATCCTTACAACTGAATCCATTCCTTACCCGATGATGCAGCGCTTGTACCATCTGTATCAAAGGATAATTCCTCCTAAAATATATTTGCTGTCCTTCTTCTAAAGTCCACCAACTTGATCCCTCAAACTGAATCCTTCCTTTACCTTTTTTTTTCCATAGTTTTATATATATTTTTTTTTTTTTTTTTGGAATTCCTAGTTTTTTGCTGCTGGAGCTTCACCTCCTTCTTCACTTTCTCCTCTTGCTGCTGATGCTGCCTTTTTCTTGGATTTTCTATTTTATATTTATTTGGGATTTTTTTTTTTTGCTGCTGGAGCTTCACCTCCTTCTTCACTTTCTACTCTTGCTGTTGATGCTGCCTTTTTTTTGGATTTTCTATTTTATATTTTTTTTGGATTTTTTTTTTTTTTGCTGCTGGAGCTTCACCTCCTTCTTCACTTTCTACTCTTGCTGCTGATGCTGCCTTTTTTTTGGGATTTTCTATGTTATATTTTTTTTGGATTTTTTTTTGTTTGCTGCTGGAGCTTCACCTCCTTCTTCACTTTCTCCTCTTGCTGCTGATGCTGCCTTTTTTTTTGGATTTTCTATTTTATATTTTTTTTGGATTTTTTTTTTTTTGCTGCTGGAGCTTCACCTCCTTCTTCACTTTCTACTCTTGCTGCTGATGCTGCCTTTTTTTTGGGATTTTCTATTTTAAATTTTTTATGGATTTTTTTTTTCGCTGCTGGAGCTTCACCTCCTTCTTCACTTTCTCCTCTTGCTGCTGATGCTGCCTTTTTTGGGGGGATTTTCTATTTTATATTTTTTTTTTTTTTTTTTTTTTTTTTTTGCTGCTGGAGCTTCACCTCCTTCTTCACTTTCTCCTCTTGCTGCTGATGCTGCCTTTTTTTTGGGATTTTCTATTTTATATTTTTTTTGGATTTTTTTTTTTTTTGCTGCTGGAGCTTCACCTCCTTCACTTTCTCCTCTTGCTGCTGATGCTGCCTTTTTTTTGGGATTTTCTATTTTATATTTTTTTTGGATTTTTTTTCTTTTTTTTTGCTGCTGGAGCTTCACCTCCTTCTTCACTTTCTCCTCTTGCTGCTGATGCTGCCTTTTTTTTGGATTTTATATTTTATATTTTTTTTGGATTTTTTTTTTTTTTGCTGCTGGAGCTTCACCTCCTTCTTCACTTTCTCCTCTTGCTGCTGATGCTGCCTTTTTTTTGGATTTTCTATTTTATATTTTTTTGGATTTTTTTTTTTTGCTGCTGGAGCTTCACCTCCTTCTTCACTTTCTACTCTTGCTGCTGATGCTGCCTTTTTTTTGGGATTTTCTATTTTATATTTTTTTGGATTTTTTTTTTTTTTGCTGCTGGAGCTTCACCTCCTTCTTCACTTTCTCCTCTTGCTGCTGATGCTGCCTTTTTTTTGGGATTTTCTATGTTATATTTTTTTTGGATTTTTTTTTTTTTGCTGCTGGAGCTTCACCTCCTTCTTCACTTTCTACTCTTGCTGCTGATGCTGCCTTTTTTTTGGGATTTTCTATTTTATATTTTTTTTTTTTTTTTTTTTTTTTTATGCTGCTGGAGCTTCACCTCCTTCTTCCCTTACTCCTCTTGCTGCTGATGCTGCCTTTTTTTTGGGATTCCTATTTTATATTTTTTTTTTTTTTTTTTTTTTTTTTTTTTTTGCTGCTGGAGCTTCACCTCCTTCTTCACTTTCTCCTCTTGCTGCTGATGCTGCCTTTTTTTTTGGATTTTCTATTTTATATTTTTTTTGGATTTTTTTTTTTTTTGCTGCTGGAGCTTCACCTCCTTCTTCTCTTTCTCTTCTTGCTGCTGATGCTGCCTTTTTTTTGGGATTTTCTATTTTATATTGTTTTTGGATTTTTTTTTTTTTTTTTTTTTTTTTTTTGCTGCTGGAGCTTCACCTCCTTCTTCACTTTCTACTCTTGCTGCTGATGCTGCCTTTTTTTTGGGATTTTCTATTTTATATATTTTTTTTTTTTTTTTTTTTTGCTGCTGGAGCTTCACCTCCTTCTTCACTTTCTCCTCTTGCTGCTGATGCTGCCTTTTTTTTGGGATTTTCTATTTTATATAATTTTTTTTTTTTTTTTTTTTTTTTTCTTTTTTTGCTGCTGGAGCTTCACCTCCTTCTTCACTTTCTCCTCTTGCTGCTGATGCTGCCTTTTTTTTGGGATTTTCTATTTTATATTTTTTTTGGATTTTTTATTTTATATTTTTTTTGGATTTTTTTTTTTTTTTGCTGCTGGAGCTTCACCTCCTTCTTCACTTTCTCCTCTTGCTGCTGATGCTGCGTTTTTTTTTGGATTTTCTATTTTATATTTTTTTTGGATTTTTTTTTTTTTTTTTGCTGCTGGAGCTTCACCTCCTTCTTCACTTTCTACTCTTGCTGCTGATGCTGCCTTTTTTTTGGGATTTTCTATTTTATATTTTTTTTGGATTTTTTTTTTTTTTTTTTTTTTTGCTGCTGGAGCTTCACCTCCTTCTTCACTTTCTACTCTTGCTGCTGATGCTGCCTTTTTTTTGGGATTTCTATTTTATATTTTTTTTTTTTTTTTTTTTTTTTTTTTTTGCTGCTGGAGCTTCACCTCCTTCTTCACTTTCTCCTCTTGCTGCTGATGCTGCCTTTTTTTTTGGGATTTTCTATTTTATATTTTTTTTTTATTTTCATTTTTTTTTTTTTTGCTGCTGGAGCTTCACCTCCTTTTTCACTTTCTACTCTTGCTGCTGATGCTGCCTTTTTTTTGGGATTTTCTATTTTATATTTTTTTTTTTTTTTTTTTTTTTTTTTTTTTTTTTGCTGCTGGAGCTTCACCTCCTTCTTCACTTTCTCCTCTTGCTGCTGATGCTGCCTTTTTTTTGGGATTTTCTATTTTATATTATTTTTGGATTTTTTATTTTATATTTTTTTTGGATTTTTTTTTTTTTTTTGCTGCTGGAGCTTCACCTCCTTCACTTTCTCCTCTTGCTGCTGATGCTGCGTTTTTTTTTTGGATTTTCTATTTTATATTTTTTTTTGGATTTTTTATTTTCTATTTTTTTTTGGATTTTTTTTTTTTTTTGCTGCTGGAGCTTCACCTCCTTCTTCACTTTCTCCTCTTGCTGCTGATGCTGCCTTTTTTTTGGGATTTTCTATTTTATATTTTTTTTGGATTTTTTTTTTTTTTGCTGCTGGAGCTTCTCCTCCTCCTTCTCTTTCTCTTCTTGCTGCTGATGCTGCCTTTTTTTTTGGATTTTTTATTTTATATTTTTTTTTTTTTTTTTTTTTTTTGCTGCTGGAGCTTCACCTCCTTCTTCTCTTTCTCCTCTTGCTGCTGATGCTGCCCTTTTTTTTGGATTTTTTATTTTATATTTTTTTGGATTTTTTTTTTTTTTGCTGCTGGAGCTTCACCTCCTTCTTCACTTTCTCCTCTTGCTGCTGATGCTGCCTTTTTTTGGGGATTTTCTATTTTCTATTTTTTTTGGATTTTCTATTTTATATTTTTTTTGGATTTTCTATTTTATATTTAAAAATTTTTTTTTTTTTTTTTTTTTTGCTGCTGGAGCTTCTCCTCCTCCTTCTCTTTCTCTTCTTGCTGCTGATGCTGCCTTTTTGGATTTTTTTTTGTTATTGGGGTTTTCAAAGGATTCAGCTTTTTCCTCCCAGCCCAATTTCTTTGGTCCCCCTGTTAGGACATGACTGCGTACTAGAAGAACCCTGTCTCCCCCCCTCTGCATAGCCAGTGTTCTAGATTATTCCCCCAGAACCACCCGAAGGTTAGTATCCGAAAGAATAGATCTAGATATCTGACCGTTTGTTCACCTGACGAAGCCCCTGTACGACCCCACCAGGGAACATAGCATACTAGAGAAAGACAAGGTTTTTCCCTCTGCAGAGCAAGTCCTCCAGGGTATACCACGTCCTTCAAGCTGGGTAGTTGAGCCACCCATCCTAATCGCTGGATATTTCCTCCCATAAAAAAAAGTCCTTCTTCTCTCCATCTTTCTTAGTCCATCAACTTGATCCTTACAACTGAATCCATTCCTTACCCGATGATGCAGCGTTTGTACCATCTGTATCAAAGGATAATTCCTCCTAAAATATATTTTCTGTCCTTCTTCTAAAGTCCACCAACTTGATCCCTCAAACTGAATCCTTCCTTTACCTTTTTTTTCCATAGTTTTATATATTTTTTTTTTTTTTTGGAATTCCTAGTTTTTTAATTATTTTGGAGTTTTTATATTTTTTGGGATTTTTATTTTTTGTTTCCGGGAGATTTTTCAGTTTTGAATTTAACGATTTAATCTTGATCTTCCTTTGGTTCCTTGGTTCCCTTTAGCTCCTCTTTTTTTATTCTTTTTATTCTTTTTATTCTTCTTGTGTTTTTTAGTTTTTCCAGTTGTTTTTGGTTTTTCGTCATCATCTTCATCGCACGAATTATCTGAATCACTCAAGTCTTCAAAGAATCTCTTTGATTTCTTTTCTTCTAATAAATTGGATTTATTCTTCATTTTTTTAGATTTTTCAGTTGTTTTTGATTTTTCTTCATCATCTTCATCTTCATCGGACGAAACATCGGAGTCCCAGTTCTGAAATAATTTACTTGGTTTCTTCTCTTTTCTTAATAAATTGTATTGATTGCTGTCTTGTGCCTGACGCGGTCGCTTGCGTTTGCAGCCCGAAAATAATTTGTCAAGATCAGGCAATTCTTCAAGGGACTCATTTGATTTTTCGTCATCTTCATCGGACGAAGACGTATCTGAGTCACAGTCCTCAAAGAATCTTTTTGGTTTCTCCTCTTTTCCTAATAAATTGTGTTGATTCTTTTGTTTTCCAGAATTTTCAGTCGGTTTTGATTTTTCATCATCTTCATCGGACGAAACATCGGAGTCCCAGTTCTGAAATAATTTACTTGGTTTCTTCTCTTTTCTTAATAAATTGTATTGATTGCTTGCTTGTGCCTGACGCGGTCGCTTGCGTTTGCAGCCCGAAAACAATTTGTCAAGATCAGGCAATTCTTCAAAGGACTCATTTGTTTCTCCATCTTCTGATCCTAGAGATTCTACCTCATTCAATTCTGATGTATCTTCCTCATCTCTTTGTATAGATGGAATCTCAGTCTTGTTTTCATTGGAAATTTCCTCTTCATTTGCATCTTCAGTCTCGTTTTCTTCCGTTCCATTTTTTTCCTCGAATTCTACAGTACTGCTTTCTCCAACTGCTTCTGCCTCCTCCAGTTTTTCAAAATCTTCTCCATCTTTTGATCTTAAAGATTCTACATCATTCAATTCTGATGTATCTTCCTCATCTGTTTGTATAGATGAAATCTCAGTCTTGTTTTCATTGGAAATTTCCTCTTCATTTGCATCTTCAGTCTCGTTTTTTTCCGTTCCATTTTTTTCCTCGAATTCTGCAGTACTGTTTTCTCCAACTGCTTCTGCCTCCTCCAGTTTTTCAAAATCTTCTCCATCTTCTGATCCTAGAGATTCTACATCATTCAATTCTGATGTATCTTCCTCATCTGTTTGTATAGATGGAATCTCAGTCTTGTTTTCATTGGAAATTTCCTCTTCATTTGCATCTTCAGTCTCGTTTTCTTCCGGTCCATTTTTTTCCTCGAATTCTGCAGTACTGCTTTCTCCAACTATTTCTGCCTCTTCCAGTTTTTCAAAATCTTCTCCATCTTCTGATCCTAGAGATTCTACATCATTCAATTCTGATGTATCTTCCTCATCTGTTTGTATAGATGGAATCTCAGTCTTGTTTTCATTGGAAATTTCCTCTTCATTTGCATCTTCAGTCTCGTTTTCTTCCGGTCCATTATTTTCCTCGAATTCTGCAGTACTGTTTTCTCCAACTATTTCTGCCTCCTCCAGTTTTACTAAATCTTCATCTCTTGATCCTAAAGATTGTTCATTTTTGAAGTCTAATATCTCTTCATCTGTTGGCAGAGATGGCATCTCAGTCGTATTTTCATTGGAAATTTCCTCTTCGTTTGTCTTGTCTTCCGTGTCTCCGTTTTCATCCGTTACAATGTCTTCCATTTTATCTTCCATCTCATTTCCGTGCATGTCGGTCAATTCCTCCTCTTCCTGCGTTTCATTTTCAGAAACCTGGTTCTTGCTGTATTTCCCCCACACTCGTTTACATACATAAAAACCTCCGAAAGTGGCAGCAAGAATTCCAGCCATCTTCGGCCAATAGACGTAATTGTCAACTCTTCGGAGAATCTCTTCAGCTCCAGTTTCCTGGTCGCCTCCAGAGGCGCTCCTTGCCAAGTTCAACAACGGTCTATCACAAGCTGATACGCTCGGCTCTTCGTATCCGATGAGGGATTGAAGGCCTACGTACCCTAGAGTAGAATGCAGAATCTGCCATACCCTATTTTGGGCCCTGTAATCCTGCAAACTTTGTCGGGCAGCGTCGCAAATGGCGAGCTCTTCCTCAAGCGCCTTTCGCCATCCAACGCCACCATTAATAAGCATATTACCGAAGGTCCTCATTGTTGTGAAAACACTCCGGTCCAATATTTGGGTAACACCTTGGTAAATCGATGTAACAAAACTTTGGAAAGCCATGATACTTGATACCCTAACAATATTCCTTCATGTGGGTTTTTTCTAAGAAATGACAGATGGTCTTCAGTTGTCTCCGGAAGCCATTCAAGAATTCGTCTCCACGAAGACTCATTTTGATCTGCTTCTTGCGATTTCCTGTTTTCACGAAAATCATTTGGAGATTTCCTGAAGAATTAACTTCCTTTGGATGAAACATTTTTAATATAAATCTTGACAATTATATTCTTTTTATTTAGTAGTATGAAGCAAAGGAATTTATCATTCTTTTCTCTTGTATTTATCGTGGAATCTCATTAGATTTATCTGTTAAGTTCTTTTCCACAACGAACTTTGTTGTGGCTTTCGGAAGTCTTCGACGGGGCTGCCGGAAATCATCCAGGGACTCTTGTCCGTGAAGACAAATTTGGAATCTAATTACACTTAAAAAATTCTGCTGAATTGTAAAGCGCAAACACACACACATACATACATACATATATATATACATACATACATATTCATACATACATACATACACACACACACACACACACATATATATATATATATATATATATATATATATATATATATATATATATATATATATATATATATATATATATATATATATCGTGGTCCGAAAATTCCACCCACGAAAATTCCACCCACGAAAATTCCACCCACCAAATTCCACCCACGAAAATTTCACCCATGCAAAATTCCACCCACGAAAGTTCCACCCATATTTTCTATATTTTTTATTTTCTTTAATTTATCTAATCATTAGACCAAATGAAACTTTGTTTATTTCATATCAATAACTGAAGGTTTAAATAACGTACCGAGGACAAACAATCATGTGGAAGGTTTTAATAGTGCTCTAACAACGTCGTTAACAAGTATCCATCCAAATTTATGGACAATTTGCTCATCACTCCAAAAAGAGGAAGTTCTAACCCAAACTAAAATTATTCATTTAAGACGAGGAGACGAGGCTCAGAAAAGAAAGAAATATAAGTCTATAAATGAGAGACTTATAAATCTGGTAGAAAATTATGAGCCATCATGCATATTAGAATTTCTAAAAGGTATAGCACATAACTTGCATGGTTAAATAAATTTAATTTATTTTGTTTGAATTTTAATTTTGCATAGGTTGCAATACGAAATGGATACAACCAATAAATATTATTTTATGTAATAAAAATTTTCTGTTTCCTTTACCATATGTATAACAGTAATTTCAACCTCACTTTCAATGGATACAATCAATAACTATTATTTTATGTTTTAAAAATTGTTTGTGTTTCCTTTCCCATATGAATAATAGTAATTTCAACCTCACTTTCAATGGATACAATCAATAAATATTATTTAATGTTTTAAAATTCTTTAGAAATTCTTTGTGGGTGGAATTTCCGTGGGTGGAACTTGACGTGGGTGAAATTTTCGTGGGTGGAATTTGGTGGGAGGAATGTTCGTGGGTGGAATTTTCGTGGGTGGAATTTAGCACTCTCTATATTGAAGAACAATATATGGGTTTTTCCTGTTAGTTTGATTTTGGGGAAATTTTAACTTCACGCTAGTATACAGGATGTATTTTTAAGAGAGAGAGAGAGAGAGAGAGAGAGAGAGAGAGAGAGAGAGAGAGAGAGAGAGAGAGAGAGAGAGAGATAGTAATAATAATAATTTCACTAATTTTAACAACAGCAACAATTTTTAATAATAATAATAATGATAATAATAATAATAATAATAATAATGATGATGATGATAGTAGAGAGAGTAATAATAATAATAATGATGATGATGATGATGATAGTAGAGAGTAATAATAATAATTTTATTAATTTTAACATTAACAACAACAACAACAACAACAACAACAACAACAACAACAACAACAACAACAATAATAATAATAATAATAATAATGATGATGATGATGAAGATGGTAGAGAAAGAGTAATAATATGTTTTTTTTATTTTAACATCAACAACAACTAAAAGGATAATAATAATAATGATAATAGTAATAATAATAATAATAAGAGAGAGAGAGAGAGAGAGAGAGAGAGAGAGAGAGAGAGAGAGAGAGAGAGAGAGAGAGAGAGAGAGACATTTATGCAGGTGTGGATGCACATTTAGTTTAACAAAAAAAAAAAAAAAAAAGATTAATATTCTGCCCCAGTCCAGATCGCTTCAGTTTTGGTATTGTGTCATAAAGGGAAGTTGATGGCCTTCATTTTATTCACTTTTTAAACAACGTCGGGAAAACCAATAATGTAGCTTTCTTTTCCCATTTTGATTTATAGATAGCTAAGATAACTTTATTTTTATATCAGAAATTCCCGAGTTCTTTGCGTATTTAAATTTTGAGATATGTTGTAAATAACTTTATTTTTATCTCAGAAATACACGAGCTCTTTGCGTATTTAAATTTCGAGATATGTTGTAATTAACTTTATTTCTATATCAGAAATACACGAGCTCTTTGCGTATTTAAATTTCGAGATATGTTGTAAATAACTTTATTTTTATCTCAGAAATACACGTGCTCTTTGCGTATTTAAATTTCGAGATATGTTGTAATTAACTTTATTTTTATATCAGAAATACACGAGCTCTTTGCGTATTTAAATTTTGAGATATGTTGTAAATAACTTTATTTTTATCTCAGAAATACACGAGCTCTTTGCGTATTTAAATTTCGAGATATGTTGTAATTAACTTTATTTTTATATCAGAAATTCCCGAGTTCTTTGCGTATTTAAATTTCGAGATATGTTGTAATTAACTTTATTTTTATATCAGAAATACACGAGCTCTTTGCGTATTTAAATTTCGAGATATGTTGTAATTAACTTTATTTTCATATCAGAAATACACGAGCTCTTTGCGTATTTAAATTTCGAGATATGTTGTAAATAACTTTATTTTTATCTCAGAAATACACGAGCTCTTTGCGTATTTAAATTTTGAGATATGTTGTAAATAACTTCATTTTTATCTCAGAAATACACGAGCTCTTTGCGTATTTAAATTTCGAGATATGTTGTAATTAACTTTATTTTTATATCAGAAATACACGAGCTCTTTACGTTTTATAAATTTCGTGGTGTTTATTTTTTTCCACGGATATTTTTTTGTTATTTTGATGACTACATTCGCTCTTGCTATTATATCATATAGATAGAATGTTATTACATTCCTGTATAGATTTTCTTAGTATGAATGTTTTATTGAAACATTATTATACTTGTAGTTATTTTTTATTCGCAAACAAAGCAGCATGAGATTCATAGTTCTTTTCGAAATTAGTGTCAATTTTATTATCACTTTATCTAGTAATTATATATATATATATATATATATATATATATATATATATATATATATATATATATATATATATATATATATATATATATATATATATTATATATATATATATTCTCTCAATTTGAATGAACATTACATTAATTTCTTTTCTTGTTTCTCATATTTGACTCAGAAATATTATGGGAAATAAATATCTTTACTTCTTTATTATTAGAATCTGAGCGAACTTGAAATCAATTTCTCCTATTAAATAAAAATTAAATAAGAAAATAAAAGACCTTTAAAAGACATCAATATGAGAATTCTAACCATCTATTACAAACATAAGTAAATCAAAAGATATTAATAATCAACGTACAGATGACGAGAATCAATCAATAGATTTCGTTCCTTTTGTAACAAAGAGCATCCATGATCAGACAGGTTAGCTGTGACTCATACTCATGCACGAGAATAGTCTGAAGGGAAGTGTTACTCATTCTAGAATCACAGTAGAAGAGAGAGAAAGCGAGACTCATTCTAGCATCACAGTAGAAGAGAGAGAAAACGAGACTCATTCTAGCATCACAGTAGAAGAGAGAGAAAGCGAGACTCATTCTAGAATCACAGTAGAAGAGAGAGAAAGCGAGACTCATTCTAGCATCACAGTAGAAGAGAGAGAGAAAGCGAGACTCATTCTAGCATCGCAGTAGAAGAGAGAGAGAAAGCGAGACTCATTCTAGCATCGCAGTAGAAGAGAGAGAGAAAGCGAGACTCATTCTAGCATCACAGTAGAAGAGAGAGAGAAAGCGAGACTCATTCTAGCATCGCAGTAGAAGAGAGAGAGAGAAAGCGAGACTCATTCTAGCATCACAGTAGAAGAGAGAGAGAAAGCGAGACTCATTCTAGCATCACAGTAGAAGAGAGAGAGAAAGCGAGACTCATTCTAGCATCACAGTAGAAGAGAGAGAAAGCGAGACTCATTCTAGCATCACAGTAAAAGAGAGAGAAAGCGAGACTCATTCTAGCATCACAGTAGAAGAGAGAGAAAGCGAGACTCATTCTAGAATCACAGTAGAAGAGAGAGAAAGCGATTTAAAAAGGAGGGAGATAGATAAGGAAGGATTTGGAATTCATCTCGAAGAGAACGCTCCTTTATTATTATTATTATTATTATTACCAGCCAAGCTACAACCCTAGTTGGAAAAGCAAGATGCTATAAGCCCAGGGGCCCCAATAGGGAAAAAATAGCCCAGTGAGGAAAGGAAATAAGGAAATCGTGTTGAATGCAGATATATTATGGGAAATAAATGTCTTTACTTCTTTATTATTAGAATCTGAATAGTCTGAAGGGAAGTGTTACTCATTCTAGAATCACAGTAGAAGAGAGAGAAAGCGATTTTCAAAGGAGGGAGATAGATAGTTAAGGATTTGGAATTCATCTCGAAGAGAACGCTCCTTTATTATTATTATTATTATTATTATTATTATTATTATTATTACTATCCAAGCTACAACCCTAGTTGGAAAAGCAAGATGCTATAAGCCCAGGGGCCCCAATAGGGAAAAAATAGCCCAGTGAGGAAAGGAAATAAGGAAATAAATAAATGAAGAGACCAAATTAACAATAAATCATTCTAAAAAAGGCAACAACGTCAAAACAGATATGTCATATATAAACTATTAACAACATCACAGGTAGTAGGTTGGCCAGGGCACCAGCCACCCGTTGAGATACTACCGCTAGAGAGTTATGGGGTCTTTTGACTGGCCAGACAGTACTACATTGGATCCTCCTCTCTGGTTACGGTTCATTTTCCCTTTGCCTACATACACACTGAATAGTCTGGCATATTCTTTACATATTCTCCTCTATCCTCATACACCTGACAACACAGATTACCAAACAATTCTTCATCACCCAAGGGGTTACTGCACTGTAATTGTTCAGTGCCACTTTCCTCTTGGTAAGGGTAGAAGAGACTCTTTAGCTATGGTAAGCAGCTCTTCTAGGAGAAGGACACTCC
>NC_090731.1:167628783-167703783 GCF_036898095.1 Palaemon carinicauda | reverse complement strand
TTTATGACACACACACACACACACACACACACACACACACACACATATATATATATATATATATATATATATATATATATATATATATATATATATATATATATATATATATATATATATACAGACACTTACTCTTTATTATAAATTTATATGGGAGATAAGAACGGATATAATGCTGGTAGATTAAATTTCAGAATTTCTGGCTATTTCAAGTCTACTGTAGGCTAAGTTTAATTTAGTCATTAACATTGTACACTCAAATATTTGTGTAGAATATAACTGATTACACAGACGAAACCTTTGACTAAATGTCATCGACAACTTAAGGCTCTTTCGTAATTTTTTTTTTCGATTAAATTATTATTTAACATTCCCTGTTATCATGGAAATCCATGATGAAAGGCTCTGTATATGTTGATTGCCTTATAGCTGTAAACAATACGGCAAATAAAATAAATCTGATAACACGCGTCCAATTATGGAAAGATTAAAACGTTTAAAGACAGTTCTCCTAGGTTGGATGGGGGCGAATTTAGAGACAAATATAGAAAAATGACGTAAAGGGGGAAAATGCAATAAGTTAAAAACAAAGTGCATGGGTGGAATGCAGATCCGTAAAATACAAATAAAATCACATATCACTTAAAAAAAAATCCGGGAAGCATCAGCAGATATTGTCGTATAAACTGTCTAATGGGAAATGCAAATGAAAAAAATGTTCCAAGATGGGTTGGCTATAGCGATCAATAAATAGCAGGATTCCTTAAAAATAGGATAAAAAAAATATAATTGGACCTTTCGTAGATATTCCGTATGAGCGTGGTGCTGTATCTAGTTACGGATTGTTACAAATTACTGCAGCTAACATGCACAGTGACACTTACGCTTTTAAATGCACTATTTTATTCTTCAGGTAAACCTAAGAAATATTGGTTTTTGTGTTTCATGCACTGCGCATTTCCGTATAAGCAGGACTTCATACAATTCCTCTTCACCAAAGGGGTTAACTACTGCACTGTAATTGTTCAGTGGCTACTTTCCTCTTGGTAAGGGTAGAAGAGACTCTTTAGCTATGGTAAGCAGCTCTTTTACGAGAAGGACACTACAAAATCAACCCATTGTTTAATAGTATTGGTAATTCCATAGCCTCTGTACCATGGTCTTCCACTATCTTGGGTAAGAGTTCTCTTGCTTGAGGGTACACTCGGGTAGCCTACACTATTCTCTTTAATTTCTATTCCTCGTGTTTTGTTAAAGTTCTTCATAGTTTATATAGGAGATATTTATTTTAGAATTATTCTTAAAATATCTATTTTTTTCTTTGCTTCCTTTCATCACTGGCCTTTATAGCATTCTGCTTTTCTAATTAGGGTTGTAGCTCAACAATTAGTAATTATAATAATAATAAAACATTATATCATCATGAACTGAGAAACTGTGAAACCGTGTTTTGTTTACACGCTTCATCCGAATGTGTTATTATGGCTTGGGAATCTTGATTAATATTTCTAATAAACTTTCGGTTAGGTTTAATTAGTCAGTCCTTTCTTTCATGAGTTATTTTAGGAAAAATGTATTTTAGGTTGTTCATTTATATAAGACGATGTCCACTTTGAAACAAACCTTTCCGAATGTTACATCACGGGTCTTCTTCAACTCTTTTTCATTAGCTGCGTGATGGTGTTGGTCACGGCATAAATAGTGTTTCACCGAGTTTACATTTAATTATACGTGAAAACTCTCTAATAACCTTTACTTAAAGACAAGAGGCAGACGATTATCTCACTACAGGATGTCGATGTTGAAGTCCCTTCTTAGGTTTCAACCAGTAAGTTACTTTGATACTTTTGACCAGTTGACGGAGCATCAAAATTTCACAGAATCACATGTTATTTGTATCTCATCTGTAATCTATAATAGTGTGAAAACGTTTCTGGGTAAATGTGGGTATATGTATGGTGACTGGCATCCACCATAACTACCTTGTTTTCAACCCTACTGCTAGCAGTACACCAGTCTAAGGTATACTGGGTAACGGCCTTGTTTTCAACCCTACTGCTAGGAGTACACCAGCCTAAGGTATACTGGGTAACGGCCTTGTTTTCAACCCTACTGCTAGGAGTGCACCAGCCTAAGGTATACTGGGTAACGGCCTTGTTTTCAACCCTACTGCTAGGAGTACACCAGTCTAAGGTATACTGGGTAACAGCCTTGTTTTCAACCCTACTGCTAGGAGTACACCAGTCTAAGGCAAAACTTCTCTGTTTTCAACTGTACCGCTAAGAGTACAGCAGTCTAAGGGGATAGCAGGGGCCAGTTATCCGTCCCCTTAGTTAAGTAGGTAAGGAAGCAGCTTATAGTTTAGGTTGGGTAGGTATTATTAGGTGGTATTTTATGTACACAGGAGGTCCTGTCCGTCGTCATACATAGGCTCCCGGTATTGTAAGTAGGGATCGCGGGGCTTAGCCCCCAGTAGGTAAGGAGATGGCTCCTAGGTTAAGTTAGATGGGGAACCTTAGGCTAGGTGGTGTTCTTGTGTCAGTTTTCCATGTAATATTTGGTTTTACATTGTCGCAACGAACTACAAAGGCTCCCACTAGACCACCTCCAAATCTACGGTTTCCTACCTAACCTAGGAGCCATATCCTTACCTACTCTCCCACTGGGAGGCTGTAACACCCCTTGGATTGCCGTATCCTTAGCTTACCCTGAGACTATATTTCAACCCTGTGTTTGCCTCCAAGCTAGCTTCACTCCTGGCAAGGTAACATTAAATGATACTTTGTAAATTGGAAAAATAGAATCGCATCGTATTTAAGTCCTAGATAAACTATATTTACCCTTTAAAAAAATCTATTTGACAAGTTGTGAGTAATTACTCCATTTTTTATTTAGTAAATATTTTGATTATATATCAAATGTATGCTGGCATCACAAACTTCTGTTTGGATGACCATGTTGATGATGTCCTTTCCAGGTTATTTAGTGAGGAAACTAGAATAGCTTTTTTTATAATTCTATAGTTTTTTATAATTTTAACTTTTTTCCCTTGTGGTGAAGCATTTTAAATTATGAAAAAGTAAAAGAGGAAAACGATAGCTTTGCTTAACATGGCAGTACTGTATATGGAAAGCGTGGTCTTGTAAACAAATACCGGGAGAATAAATCCCCCTCCTCGTGCAACTAAGAACTGGTATCATAGGTTAGTTCATGTCTCAATGATTGCTTCCCATGTGAAACATGGTTTTTCCGTCTTAACGTCTTGTGGTTCAAATGTTGCTCTACAGTAACAAGAAAAAAAGATGCTTCTGTCATTCAAACGGTTCAGAGCTCATTTAAATACATCAGGGACGCCAATTATTTTCTCCAAATGAATTGTTGGTTACTTATGCAATTTTACTGGTGATTGTATTCTCTAACTAGTTCAAGTACAGGTAGCTAGGAGGTTGCAAGGGGCCGTTAGTCCTTCTAGGAAGGACTTGCTAATGTAGATAAGGTTAAGATGGGGGTATTTTAGCTTAGGACATACAGCATCTATTTGTTATTCTAAAGTGGGATTGAATTTTTATTTTATATGTATGAGCTGAGCCTTGTCCACAATCTACAAACCTTTTTAGTTTTGCTGCCAAGTACTAATCAGACGCATAAAAGGAATATCTATCCCGTTTTTTATGCCATGGCTAAATGTCTCAGCTGTTGTTTATTAGATGTAATGAAAACCATAGGATATGTTCATTTGCCTGTGTTTTGTGTACAAATTGCTTTAGGAATTCCTGAAAAATTTGTTGGCTATATGTAGCAAGATTACCTGTTTGAGAAAATAGCAAAAAAAAAAAAAAAATGTATGATCATTAAGATGCAGGGGAAATCAATTAGTATAATGCAAAGCAATTCAATTGTAAAAGCATTTTATTATATGAAGTGTAAAGGAATATTTGATACATATGTATGCTTGCATTGGAGTGTGACGAGTTTGATCCCTAGGCTAACAATGTTGGATATGAACTTTTAGGCACGTAAACATTTGGAACGCATCTCATTCGTTTCTTGATAACTTACTGTACAGTACGTACCTATAAATTATATTATCTTATAAGCAAAAAAAGCAAAAATTTCTTGACCTCACAGGAAGCCTGTGTTGCTCTAAACAATATAGGTTTCTGGACCTGGGAGAGGTTTGATCACAAAATGACTTGCTTCAATCTCTGAAGTGAGGGGAAAAGATCATGATATACTGTATTATAAATAAAAAAGTATCTTCAAAGTGTGTTATCCAGATGCAAGCAAAGAGACTGAAATTTCAAGTTTGAAATATTAAGATTATATGATGTAAAGGGGAGGGGCAGCTGTTGAATAGAAAAATGATCGATGTTGAAGTACGAGTCTCAGGGCCAGTACATTTTCATGGACAGCAGATAGTCCCACCTCATCCCTTGGGTTTAAGCTGGTTACTTGGAAGGTTACTGCTGTGGTTTGGCACCATAGTAGGGGTTTGGGCTTCCCCAGTTGACATTCCAATGGTTATCTCTTCAGATGCATTTGTAGCTGAAACCAGACAGCTTTTATACAGTAGTTAAAAGAAAACTCATGGGAAGGCTCAGAAAATCATGAAGAAAAACTATAGGTGAAAACTTTGTCCATAATAAACCAGATAGTAGAGAGAAGTCATTACAGATCCTAACCCAAGAAAATTAATTCTAATATTAAAACATTAATGATGATAAAATACTGTAAAGTTCTTCCTTGAGAACAGTTATGTGTCCATGAAGTAGACTTGATTTATTTTTACTTTTTTTCAAAATATGTGAAGAAATGGCCAGGCTTTTAGTTTTGCTTTCAAGTGAATCATATTTTGTACTACTATTGATTACTTATTTGGCCATGATCTGTCAAGAGTATCCCTGTGTACCCTACTGTATTCACATTTTGATAGACAAACTTTTGGATATAAGGTTTGTTCATCTTTTTAAATTGATAAATGTTGTATGGTAATAATCCATGATGAATTTAAAAGGGAGCTAGTGAGGGTTGAAGAGCTAATAAAACCTGGGGTAAAAAGTAAATATCAGGAAAGGTTGAAAATGGCATATGACGAGGTGAGAGTAAGAGAAACTGGTAATTTAGAGGAGGAGTGGAAGTTAGCAAAAGAAAATTTTGTTGGGATTGCAAGTGATGTATGTGGCAAGAAGGTTGTTGGAGGCAGCATGAGGAAGGGCAGTGAATGGTGGAATGAAGGAGTGAATGTAAAAGTGGAAGAGAAAAAGAGGGCTTTTGAAGAATGGCTGCAGAGTAATAGTATAGAGAAGTATGAAAAATATAGAGAGAAAAAGGTGGAAGTAAAGCGCAAGGTACGTGAGGCAAAGAGGGCAGCTGATCTTAGGTGGGGTCAGGGACTGGGTCAGTCATATGAAGAGAATAAGAAGAAGTTTTGGAAAGAAGTGAAGAGAGTAAGAAAGGCCGGCACAAGAATTGAAGAGACAGTGAAAGATGGAAATGGAAGGTTGTTAAAAGGAGAGGAGGCAAGGAAAAGGTGGGCGGAATATTTTGAAAGTTTGCTGAATGTTGAGGATGATAGGGAGGCAGAGATAATTGCTGTTCCAGGTGTTGAGGTGCCAGTGATGGGAGATGAGAATGAGAGAGAGATTACAATAGAGGAAGTGAGGAGAGCACTAGATGAAACGAGAGTAGGAAAAGCATCTGGTATGGATGGTGTGAAAGCTGAGATGTTGAAGGAAGGGGGTGTGACTGTAATTGAATGGTTGGTGAGATTGTTTAATGTGTGTTTTGTGTTGTCAATGGTACCAGTAGATTGGGTCTGTGCATGTATTGTACCACTATATAAGGGTAAGGGAGATGTGCATGAGT
The DNA here is from genome assembly GCF_036898095.1 of Palaemon carinicauda. NCBI lineage: Eukaryota > Metazoa > Arthropoda > Malacostraca > Decapoda > Palaemonidae > Palaemon > Palaemon carinicauda. The sequence goes on along the minus strand of NC_090731.1, from coordinate 167,697,918 downwards.
GTTGTAATTCAAGAGGTATTAGTTTGTTGAGTGTAGTTGGAAAAGTGTATGGTAGAGTACTGATTAATAGGATTAAGGATAAAACAGAGAATGCAATCTGGGAAGTACAGGGGGGTTTTAGAAGAGGTAGGGGTTGTATGAATCAGATTTTTACAGTTAGGCAGATATGCGAGAAATATTTAGCAAAAGGTAAGGAGGTGTATGTTGCGTTTATGGATCTGGAGAAAGCATATGATAGAGTTGATAGGGAAGCAATGTGGAATGTGATGAGGTTATATGGAGTTGGTGGAAGGTTGTTGCAAGCAGTGAAAAGTTTCTACAAAGGTAGTAAAGCATGTGTTAGAATAGGAAATGAAGTGAGCGATTGGTTTCCGGTGAGAGTGGGGCTGAGACAGGGATGTGTGATGTCGCCGTGGTTGTTTAACTTGTATGTTGATGGAGTGGTGAGAGAGGTGAATGCTCGAGTGCTTGGACGAGGATTAAAACTGGTAGACGAGAATGATCATGAATGGGAGGTAAATCAGTTGTTGTTTGCGGATGATACTGTACTGGTAGCAGACACAGAAGAGAAGCTTGACCGACTAGTGACAGAATTTGGAAGGGTGTGTGAGAGAAGGAAGTTGAGAGTTAATGTGGGTAAGAGTAAGGTTATGAGATGTACGAGAAGGGAAGGTGGTGCAAGGTTGAATGTCATGTTGAATGGAGAGTTACTTGAGGAGGTGGATCAGTTTAAGTACTTGGGGTCTGTTGTTGCAGCAAATGGTGGAGTGGAAGCAGATGTACGTCAGAGAGTGAATGAAGGTTGCAAAGTGTTGGGGGCAGTTAAGGGAGTAGTAAAAAATAGAGGGTTGGGCATGAATGTAAAGAGAGTTCTATATGAGAAAGTGATTGTACCAACTGTGATGTATGGATCGGAGTTGTGGGGAATGAAAGTGATGGAGAGACAGAAATTGAATGTGTTTGAGATGAAGTATCTGAGGAGTATGACTGGTGTATCTCGAGTAGATAGGGTCAGGAACGAGGTGGTGAGGGTGAGAACGGGTGTGAGAAATGAGTTAGCGGCTAGAGTGGATATGAATGTGTTGAGGTGGTTTGGCCATGTTGAAAGAATGGAGAATGGCTGTCTGCTAAAGAAGGTGATGAATGCTAGAGTTGATGGGAGAAGTACAAGAGGAAGGCCAAGGTTTGGGTGGATGGATGGTGTGAAGAAAGCTCTGGGTGATAGGAGGATAGATGTAAGAGAGGCAAGAGAGCGTGCTAGAAATAGGAATGAATGGCGAGCGATTGTGACGCAGTTCCGGTAGGCCCTGCTGCTTCCTCCGGTGCCTTAGATGACCGCGGAGGTAGCAGCAGTAGGGGACTCAGCAGTATGAAGCTTCATCTGTGGTGGAAATGTGGGAGGTTGGGCTGTGGCACCCTAGCAGTACCAGCTGAACTCGGCTGAGTCCCTGGTTAGGCTGGAGGAACATAGAGAGTAGAGGTCCCCTTTTTTGTTTTGTTCTTGTTGATGTCGGCTACCCCCCAAAATTGGGGGAAGTGCCTTTGGTATATGTATGTATGTATTAAATTACAACTTCTTAAATTTTTTAATACTTTTAAAAAGATTTATTTACAGTGAATATATTTAGAATATATTTTTACTTATTTTTCAGGTTAGTAAATGTTTCATCCCCCTACTTCCAAATAGCAGTTCTGCTGCATGTATGGTCACTACAAAAAGGTTTATTGGAATGGTGCCCATAGTAATTGAACAAACAGGAAGAGGAGAGAGGGCATACGATATATTTTCTCGTCTATTAAAAGAAAGAATCATTTGTGTTATGGGACCAGTAAGTGCTGATATTTGTTGTTCTATATGCCTACATTTTGATAGATAAAGGGTTGACTAGATTGATGTGTTGTTTCAAGAAATAATATTTTGATGCTATTATTAAGGAAAATTGTGTTCATATGAAATAATAATATTACAGAATACTTATTTTATGGTATTAGTAGTTGTAGATGTAGTTCAGTTGCTATAAATCTATAGACAGAAGCAGTATTTTCCTGAGGAGGAATAATTGTGAACATTAGTAAGTACTGAAATAATTTGATTGACTCTAAATATGTTTTTGTGATGAAAGGACATAAGAGAGTATTGAGATAATTTGATTGACTCTAAATATGTTTTTAAAGGACATAAGAGAGTGTTGAAATAATTTGATTGACTCTTTAGTATGTTTTTGTGATATAAAGACAAGACAATCTTTTTTTATTTATGTATTCGCAGATAGACGACAGTATTGCTAGCTTGGTAATTGCCCAGCTGTTGTTTCTTCAGTCCGAAAATAATAAAAAGCCTATCCACATGTATATAAATAGGTAAGCTCATTCCATAGAAAAATTTTGATAATTGTTATGAAGGTATCCTCATTAAACTAATTCATTCATTATTTGGGAACATTTCTAACTTTTGAAACATGCATTTAAATCTATTTAACTTGATCATGTATTACTAACAATCATATCTACTTTTAGAATTATTTAGAAATTTATTAGTGTGTTAAATGACAATAATACTGTAGTCCTAGTTTCGGGCCTGTGTTCTTAATGTTATAATCGGATGTGATTCAGTCTATTAACCCTTTTACCCCCAGGCTATTTGGAAATTTCCAACCCTTAACCCCCAGGGGGTTATTTCTTTCCCAGCACATTTTGGTGTATATTTTTTTTAAATTGCTCTAACAGCCATGTTGGTCTCATTCTTTTGGAAAATGCCTGAATTTTCTCAAAAAATTATCAAAAATATGAAAAAAATATTTTTTCAATATTAAACTTACCCGATAATCATGTAGCTGTCAACTCTGTTGCCCGACAGAATTCTACGGAAGGGATACGCTAGCGATCGCTATACAAGAGGGGGGTGTACTCACAAGCGCCACCTGTGGCCAGGTACTGCAGTACTTCTTGTTGACACCACTTCAATTTTTCCTCTGTCGTGCTTCCGGCAAGACGTTCATGGATACGCTTATAATTTTGGAGTCTTGTTCACGGTTTTTGGTGAAGTATTGCTCTAAGATTTCAGCTTTCGCTATTCAGGAAGTTCTATTATTAGCTTAGCTAGCTTTTGGAATTAATTTGATTATGGTGACGAAGAAAGTATGAACTCTCTTTCACCTTTAAATGGCCGACCCTTCCCTTAGCGGAAGTGTTGGTGTCTAAGAGAGTATAGACTCTCTTTCTTAATTTTGCTTAACAAAAGTTATAGATTTATTTTATATCTCTCCGCCTTTTATAGGCCTCTTCGATTAACTTCCTTTTATTATAAAATTATTAAAATTAATTTTTATATTTGTTTATATTCGACCTTTCCTAATAGTAGGCGGTCTTTTCTTGTACCGAAGTTAATTAACATTGAGCCCGTCATTTCGGTTTTACCTGTTAACATATTATGCTATTTTAATGTTTTTGAAAGAATTTCTTTGATAGTCTCGTACTGTTTCAAAGTTGAACTAACGTTTTGTTTTGTCTCTGCAGTTGTTGACGTTCAGAACGTTCAACTTGCGCTCTATCGTTACGATAGAGAGAGAATTTTCACGGTGTCACGTTGCAGTAAGAGTAAACCGTTTATAACGTTTTGTTCATTCTTTCTTAGCTTAATGGTTTTAATTCTAATAAAGGAACTTTTTATTTGGGAAATCTTTCAGTTTTTTTCCTTTAACAATAATATGTTTTAACGAGTATATATGATTGGGCTCTTCTCTCAGGTTCTAAGTCTAGAGAGAGAGAGAGAGAGAGATAGAGACGGAGGGAGAGAGAGCTGGATAAACGTTTCGTTCAAGCGAGTAACGTTGTTATCGTTTTTGCTCTTCTCCCTAGTCTCTTTAGGGGAAGAAGGTAAACGTTTCTAGAGTTTATTCTTGTTCTCAAGCTTTATGCGGTGAGAGATTTTAAACGTAGTTTATTTGATCTAGTGTTTAGTCTCTTTCCAGCCACTGAATTATTTATCTTTCATTAGATTTTTCTGTTACATTGTAATTCTGTTTTCGCAATTACTAACTTTTAAAGAAGGATAGAATTGCGTGTTTCAGGTACAAACCACTTAAAGTTTCGAGTTCAGTGAAATAAGTGCAAACAGAAATTCAAAAGTGATAAGTGATTAGCGCAAAGTGTGTCAGTGTTGTGCGTGAGGGTACTTCTTGCGTGCCAGTCGTCCTCCCAGTTCGGGACCTCTTGCAAGCTCCCAAGCCCAGGGGAGAAGCAATGTCGAAGGGCAAAAGGGTTCGGCAGGCCTTGATCGGCGCACAGAAGTATCCTCGGTGGTTGCGGGCGTGTCTTACAGAGACCGTCACTCCCACCCGCAGACGATTGAGCCCTTATTTTACTCGTCTGCAGAAGAAATTTCGGGGAGATAACGCTGGACTCAGGTCTCAAGACCTCTTAAACGTAAAGTCCAGACCTCTAGAGTTCAACAACCCGGATGCAGTCATTGGGTTAGCTCTGACTCTCCGCAGTCATCAGGTGACTGCACACCTCCTAAGAGAGGTAAGGTGATGCCGCAACAGACCTCATCTTCTGTTAAGGCTTTGCCTCAGCAGACCTTAGCGTCTGCCGACCCCAAGATGACTTTGCTGCAGTCCATGCAGTCACAGCTTGCGGTCTTATTGCGTGAGTGTCAGGCTGAGAAGGTTACACCTCCTCCTGCGATCGCTCCGCCTCACCGCAGTCCAGTCTGCCAGGCGTACGATGTTGAGGTTCCTCAGGATACCTTACCGCGTACTGAGTTGCCAGTTACCAGCGGTGTGCAGCAACCTCCGCCTTCCTTAAGGCAACCTCAGCAATGGGAGCAGGAATCTTATGCCTTACTTCCTCCGCTTCCGCTTGCGGTTCCACCAGCGAGGCAACAATCTCTTGAGGTACGACAACCTCTTCCATCAATGAGGCAGCCACCTCAGCACTCGCTGCAGCTTAGGCTAGCACCTCAGGAACCTCAACTCGCGAGACAAGAACTGCGTTCTGCGCAGCCGCTACCTCAACTCTCGCAGCTCACACCTCAGGAACCTTAACTCGTTCCTCAGGAACCTGCTACTGCGCATCCGCAACCCTTACAGCAAGCGCAACTCTTGAGGCAGCAACCTCATGCTATGAGTCAGCCACCTCAACGCATGCATCTGCCACTTTCTCCTCAACTTGAGCCTCTTCCCATTCAACTTGGAAATAACAAATGACAATAATAACACCTCATTACTTTCATAACTTGCATTTGTAATCATATACATGTATGCCTACACAAACATTATGATAATGGAGGTTATTTGTATTACTTATATAAAAATATATATGTATTCCTTGCAATATATTTTTAACAATATCGCAAAATATGGCAAAAATATCTTCAAAACAAAAATGAATCATGAGTTATGAATGTAAGGTAAATATTATGTTGATATTAAAACCCCATGCAAGCATGCATGAAGTAATGCAGTGTTGCCAACAGGGCGAGTTTCCCTTTCCTGAGGTGAAGTAGATTATAGTACATTTAGTGTAGCTTAATTCTACGATTATCATGCCGGCTATCAAATTCATCAACAAAACAGTCTAAATCAATTCCCTCGGCACGTGCACTTTCAATGGACGGTAATGCGATATTACTCACTCTAGCACTGGTCATGGAATTTCTGAGAAATGTTACACGCCATGCAACACGCTCTGCTTACCTTACAGCATGCTCTACATACAGCATGCTCTGCATACAGCATGCTCTGCATACAGCATGCTCTGCATACAACATGCTCTGCATACAGCATGCTCTGCATTCAGCATGCTCTGCATACAACATGCTCTACATACAGCATGCTCTGCATACAACATGCTCTGCATACAGCATGCTCTGCATTCAGCATGCTCTGCATACAACATGCTCTGCATACAGCATGCTCTGCATTCAGCATGCTCTGCATACAACATGCTCTACATACAGCATGCTCTGCATACCTTACCGCATGCTTCTCAGTCACACATCTTTGGTTGTTGCCAACTCACTAGACTGTCAAGCAGTTTCATAACGTTGCCTTCTAGTCTGCTGCTTTTGCACCATTGAAACCCTCACTGAGAGAACTTAGCTTTTCTCGGATATGGTCCCTGTAGATGAGAAAGTGCTTTTCTCCCTCCTTCTGATATTCCCTTGAGGACTCTGTCATTTGGAGAGGAGCCTTTAGCTGCGTAGCCTCCTATGGACTTTTATTTAAGCATAACATGCTTCCAGGGAAGGTAATGGTTCCACTTCAGTCACTAACCCCGTCTGTTACCACACCTGCTCCCATAGACCTTGAGCTGTGTTGCAAGACATGCAGTCCAAGCTTAGTCCTTGTTAAAGGATTTTTTGTTTACGGAGTCAGTGTGTCACTGGGAAGACGTTCAACAACCAGCAGAAGTGACTTGTTGTGACGCAGTGCGGCAACCTCAGCAACCCGATAAGGAGTTGTCTGTACGACCCAGACAGTCTAGACAGCTTCGGGTTGTCACTGTACTTCCTCGCTTCCCCATGGTGGACAGTTCACAGACTGTGCAGCAGTACCATGATCTTGTGTCCGGCTCCGTCAGACGACTGGCTTTTAAGAGCTCCCACAAGTCGTCGCTGTCTGGAGATTCTCAGATGGACTATGGATCTGACCAAGGAACTGGGCCTCCTGGTCAATTTTGAGGAGTCTCAGCTCATCCCATCCCAGACCATTGTCTCCCTGGGTATGGATCTTCAGAGTCGAGCTTTTCGGGCTTTTCCGTCGGCCCCAAGGATCTTCCAAGCCCTAGAATGCATCCAGAGCATGCTGAGAAGGAACCGATGCTCAGTCAGGTAGTGGATGAGTCTAACAGGGACACTTTCATCGCTGGCCCTGTTCATCGTGTTAGGGAGACTCCACCTCCCCCCCTTCAGTATCATCTAGCTGCTCACTGGATAAAGGACATGACGCTAGAGACGGTCTCAGTTCCTGTTTCCGAAGAGAGGAGGTCTTCTCTCGCGTGGTGTAAGAACAGCTTTCTTCTCAAGGAAGTCTACCTTTGGCTGTTCAGAAACCCGACCGCCGTCTCCTCTCGGACACATCAGACACGGGCTGGGGTGCGACTTTGGACGGACAGGAATGCTCGGGAACATGGAATCAGGAGCAAAGGACACTTCACATCAATTGCAAGGAGTTGTTGGCGGTTCTTCTGGCCTTGATAAACTTCAAGTCCCTCCAGCTTAACAAAGTGGTGGAGGTGGACTCTGACAACACCACAGCCCTGGCTTACACCTTCAAGCAGGGAGGGACTCTTTCGTGAAGTTGTTCTAGATCGCAAGGGACCTCCTCATCTGGTCTAAAGATCGAAAGCTCACGCTGGTAACGAGGTTCATTCAGGGCGGTATGAATGTCATGGCAGATCACCTCAGCCGGAAGGGTCAGGTCATCCCCACAGAGTGGACCCTTCACAAGAATGTTTGCAGCAGACTTTGGGCCCTGTGGGGTCAGCCAACCATAGATCTGTTCGCTACCTCGATAACCTAGAGACTCCTGTTGTATTGTTCTCCGATTCCAGACCCAGCAGCAGTTCACGTGGATGCTTTTCTGCTGGATTGGTTCCATCTCGACCTGTATGCATTCCCGCCGTTCAAGATTGTCAACAGGGTACTTCAGAAGTTCTCCTCTCGCAAAAGGACACGGCTGACGTTGGTTGGCTCCGCTCTGGCCCGCGAGAGAATGGTTCTTAGAGGTACTGCAATGGCTGGTCGACATTCCCAGGACTCTTCCTCTAGGAGTGAACCTTCTACGTCTACCTCACGTAAAGAAGGTACACCCAAACCTCCACGCTCTTCGTCTGACTGCCTTCAGACTTTCGAAAGACTCTCAAGAGCTAGGGGCTTTTCGAAGGAGGCAGCCAGAGCGATTGCCAAAGCAAGGAGAACATCCACTCTCAGAATCTATCAGTCTCAAGGGGAAGTCTTCCGTAGCTGGTACAAGACCAATGCAGTTTCCTCAACCAGTACCACTGTAACCCAGATTGCTGACTTCCTGTTATATCTAAGGAAAGTAAGATCCCTTTCAGCTCCTACGATCAAGGGTTACAGAAGTATGTTGGCAGCGGTTTTCCGCCACAGAGGCTTGGATCTTTCCACCAACAAAGATCTACAGGACCTCCCTAGGTCTTTTGAGACCTCAAAGGAACGTCGGTTGTCCACTCCAGGCTGGAATCTAGACGTGGTCCTAAGGTTCCTTATGTCATCAAGATTTGAACCTCTCCAATCAGCCTCTTTTTAGGACCTCACATTAAAAACTCTTTTCCTCGTGTGCTTGACAACAGCTAAAAGAGTAAGTGAGATCCACGCCTTCAGCAGGATCATTGTTTTCACATCTGAAACGGCTACATGTTCCTTGCAGCTCGGTTTTTACTAAACGAGCTTCCTTCACGTCCTTGGCCTAAGTCGTTCGAGATCCCAAGCCTGTCCAACTTGGTGGGGAATGAACTGGAGAGAGTACTTTGCCCAGTTAGAGCTCTTAGGTACTATCTAAAAAGGTCTTAACCTTTACGAGGACAATCAGAAGCCTTATGGTGTGCTATCAAGAAACCTTCTTTTCCAAGTTCTAAGAACTCAGTTTCTTACTATTCAGGCTTCTGATTAGGGAAGCACATTCTCATCTGAAGGAAGAAGACCTTGCTTTGCTGAAGGTAAGGACACATGAAGTGGGAGCTGTGGCTACTTCAGTGGCCTTCAAACAGAGCCATTCTCTGCAGAGTGTTATGGATGCAACCTATTGGAGAAGCAAGTCAGTGTTAGCATCATTCTATCTCAAAGATGTCCAGTCTCTTTACGAGTACTGCTACACCCTGGGACCATTCGTAGCAACGAATGCAGTAGTAGGCGAGGGCTCAGCCACTACATTCCCATAATCCCATAACCTTTTAATCTTTCTCTTGAATACTTTTTATGGGTTGTACGGTCGGCTAAGAAGCCTTCCACATCCTTGTTGATTTGGCGGGTGGTCAATTCTTTCTTGAGAAGCGCCGAGGTTAAAGGTTGTGATGAGGTCCTTTAGTATGGGTTGCAGCCCTTGATACTTCAGCACCTTAGAGTTGTTCAGCCTCCTAAGAGGAACGCTGCGCTCAGTAAGGAAGACGAACTTATTTAAGGCAGAGTAATGGCTCAAGTCGACTTCCTTACCAGGTACTTGTAATTTCATTGTTATTTTGAATAACTGATAATATGAAATACGGGATACTTAGCTTCTTGATATACATGTACACTGGTTTTCACCCACCTCCCTGGGTGTGAATCAGCTACATGATTATCGGGTAAGTTTAATATTGAAAAATGTTATTTTCATTAGTAAAATAAATTTTTGAATATATTTACCCGATAATCATGATTTAATTGACCCACCCTTCCTCCCCATAGAACCAGTGGACCGAGGAAAAATTGAAGTGGTGTCAACAAGAAGTACTGCAGTACCTGGCCACAGGTGGCGCTTGTGAGTACACCCCCCTCTTGTATAGCGATCGCTGGCGTATCCCTTCCGTAGAATTCTGTCGGGCAACAGAGTTGACAGCTACATGATTATCGGGTAAGTATATTCAAAAATTTATTTTACTAATGAAAATAACATTTTTTTTTAGCACTTTTTTGCAAGGACGTACCTGTACGTCCATGGGGGTAAAGGGATGGCTTTTGTGAAACGTACCAGTACGTCCTTTGGGGGTACAAGGGTTAAATGAACATTATCATTGGGCAAACCAAAATAAGCGAAAGAAAACTCATTTTATGGGACATTGTCAACAGGTGGCTCATTTTTTAATTTAAATTGAAGATAAGTGGTTAAAATGTCATGAAGTACTTCAGCTGTGAATTGGCTTAAAATCTAATGTTTGGATTAAGAAAATTATAACCTTTGACTTCGAAATATACTAGAGCGATAAGGTGACTTAATCCTTAAACTACTATTAAAAATCCATGATAAAAGATGGGTTAATAAGAAGTCTTGGTTTGATTTGCCTGGACTCCACACCTGTTCCTGTAGCAGATACAGGGTATTGTTGGAAGTAGTGTGTCAACCCATCAAGAATCCCTTTTTGACATCCTTAGTGCTGTAGGGTACATGCTCCCACATATCGATTCTTACAATATTATGGGAATACCTGTGCTCTTTTTGGGGTCGCAAATGGTAGAGATGATAATGAAAATTCAGGACCTTGTTTATTTCCTCATCTGGGTTATCCAGCATTGGGGTATGATACGCAAGTCCAGTTTTGCCTGGTGAGCAGTAGTAATGCACACGTAGCGATAGAACTGCATTGGAGAACTCATCATACTACAATCAGAATCTGAGGAATTTTAAGATTTTTTTTTTTTTTTTTTTTGCTACGATGGATTACTATTAGTTAGGTAGTAACAGTAGTTTGGAGTGGCATGAATTTTTTTTTTTTATGTTTTTGGCCTAATATCTGCCCCACAGACTTGACTGGATTTTGACACCAGTGGAATCCTGAGCATTCTGATCAAACATGAGGCTGCAGAGGTATCTGTATTTTTGGTTGGTCTTAGCTGAGTTGCCATTAAAACTTCAGATGTGATTGCCTGGACCATCTGATATGCCAGGATCTGAGTTTTTAGATCAGCTGAAGCAATGGGGACTTATTTAATTTTCATTGCAATCTTCCAGAGCTTTCAGCAGCACCCGTGTTGTTTAAAATCAATATATTTCTATTGCTCATAAACTGTTTTCACTATCTTCTGCTTTCATAATGCTCATGTAATTACTTCATGTATACTTCTAGTTATATTCTCAAGATCTAGTGAGATCTGATATAGTCTTTACCTTATAACGTTATAAGTGATGAATGTTTAGTTGATTTCTCTTGCATGTAATACCTACATAGTATGTTATAACAATCCTATTTTTCAAACTTTAATTTTTTCTACTGAATTGCATCTAACTTATGTTTGTTCCAACACGAATACTTACCTCGAACTACTTTCTTAGGAGTTACCTGTAATCTCCTCTCTACCGACCAGAGTTTTGTGTAGGGTACCCTCAATCCCGTTTTCTATGGAGGCCTACCCCGGCATTAGAGAATGTGCCCCGAGGGTAGGCTTTGCGCTAGGTCGATGTCCGCTTGGGTCGATATCGCCAGTAAGTTCTCTGGTCGCGACGTGTCACCACGTCGCTCTCGTTCTCTATCGATCCTTTGTGTGCGTTGTGTTTCCCGTGTGGTAACTTGAGTTCCTGTGTACTTATCCCTGGTGTTCCTGTGTGTTCACCTTCCACCCTTGTGCTTCCCCAGTGTATTCCTTGATTCCCTGCGTTCCTGTGTCTTGCGTTTGTGCATTATGGAGCAGATCCGCCGTTGTCCTGGGCCTAGAGCCGGTAAATCGTGTGGAGCGTTCCTCTCCAAGCCTGAAGTGGACCCTCACTCCTTTTGCTCCTCCTGTAGGGGCAAGGTATGTTCGTCATCGGATACGTGTCCCGAGTGTGTAGGTTGGAGTGATATCCAGTGGGTGCGTTACGGAACAAAGAAGAGAAAATCGTCGAAACGTTCACCCAGGAAGGCTAGTGTTACTTCGCCGCTACCGTCGCCCAGTGAACGGTCCGACGGGGCTTCTGTTTCGCCTTCCCCTACCCAGAGTAGGGGCTGAGGTAAGTCCATCGTGGGGAAAGAACCGAGCGATCTTCCCCAAGAATCTAGTGAATGTGCAGTGGGGGTTGCGGGTCCTTCTCTGGCTAGTGAAGAGCCCGGTAGTGCGTCTGGAGACTCGGCCCTTGTGCACGGGGGGCACGTGTCCTCCGATGACCCCTTGTGGGGTGGTAACGTTGTTTCTGTGTCTTCGCCCCCTTCGTGGGCCTGTGTTTCAGGGTCTTCGGCAGGCGGCGACAACCAGGGTAAGTTAGGTTCTGCAGGGAGTGATGTCTTCGGGTGGAAACTTCCTAAGACACCGGGTAGGTCCCCTATGTGAATGGAAGAGGGCCTGGATTCCTGGTTCCCTGGCGTTGGGCGTCAAACCTCGTTCCCAACCCCGCTCACGGAAGTTCCCGAAGAATTCCTACAACCTTCTACCTCAGGCACGCAACGAGTCACGAAGTCCCCCGCGGTCCCCGCTCCCGCCCGCCGTACGGTAAGTGCAGTGACGTCGGGCTCTTCGGAGGAGTATTACTCGTCGGGTGAAGAAGCCAGGAGGAAGCATCGCCGTCGGAGGGAGCGGTCCAGGAGCAGGCGCTCCCGTTCAAGATCGCGTTCCAGATACAGCAGGAAACGCTCCCGTTCCCCAAGAAGAAAATACAGAAGGAGTAGGTCACCGGATGGCAATTGGGTCTTCGTACCCCGTGAAGCAGAGATACGTCGTTCCCCGGACCGCCGGTCCAAGGATTTCTCGCCAAGGAGACCTCCCTCCAAGCACGGTTTTGACCCTCGCAGGCAAGTTCGCGAGAAGGACTCAACAGGCAGGCATAAGACCGCGAAGCCTTCGGTTCACCCCGCCCAGCGGGGGGAACCACGCTTCCTTACGGGCAGCCTGGCCGAACCAGCCCAGCTGGTGTGGCCCTCGGGTCGGAAGGAACGGTTCCCGCTGTCGGGTCAGCCCACGGGATCCGCGTCCTCGTCCCCCAGAGACCTTGAGCGGACGCTAGTCCTCGCTGGGTCGGCGATGCCTGCGCTAACCCCCGCCCCTGGTGCGGAAGCCTCCGCCGAAGAAGTCCAGTACCTCGGCAGGGCTGCGCCCCTTGCATCAAGAACAAGACGTCCGGTGGGTGTGCCCGGTGACCCGGCTCCCCGGGCTCAAGCCGAGGCTTCGGCTGACGGTAGGGAGGGTTCCCCGACGGAGGACTCGGCCTATAGAAGGGTGATTGGCCTTATCAGGAGGCATCATAAAATTGAAGAACCAGCAGCTACCGACGAGGACTACTGGAGGTCCACCCTTATACGGTTAATGCAGATCCCTACCCAGCCTAAGACCTCTCTGGCTCTCCCTCTAGCCCGGGATCTCGTCCTAGGGCAAGAATACGTAAACAAAGTGGTGGCTAGTAATGCCGAAGCCCCCAAAACTCAGAGTTCTTCTAAATTACTCCAGGGGCTCAAGACTCAGGGCAAGGTCTATGTACCGGAAGGGCGTCGACCAGGACCCTGCAAAGTAGAACCTTCCCTTGACATCCTGGGTCAGGGCGTCTCGGAGGACAGAGCCTCTTCGGACCCAGTTTGTTTTTCTCCATTGGAGGCCGCCACGATGGAAGAAATGTCGAGGGACCTGGTGCACGTCTCCTCTTGGCTGGACTGGTGGGCTTCCACCTTAGTAGGGGTGCAAGCCACGTTTGACCCCACAGACCCGGAACAGCAAAACCTCCTGAGGGAACTTATCACCTCCGGGGGCAAGACCCTAAAGTTCCTGACGTACTAGTCTCTCGCCCTGACAGCGAATTGGGTACTCCGCAAGAGACACACCATCCTGGCTAAGGTGTCCCGAAAGGTCCCAGACAGGGAGGCGCGGGCCATGAGGAGCCTTCCCTTGTGGGGTGACTCCTTGTTCCCCTTAAAAGACTTAGAAACCATTATGGAGAAGGTGTCTAAGAGAAAAGATTTAAGCACCCCCAGGCCTATGCCTACAAGGAGACCGCCCTACAAGAGGTTAGTCTCAGACAGTGCCGCGACGGCTCAGGCCTCCCCTAGCATGACGAGGAGAGAAGCTCCTTCTTCCTCCTGGTCCTCAGCACCTCAGCCCCCCCGTAGAGGGGCCCCAGCATCTTCAGCCTCCTTTAGGACAGGTTATTCTGCCTCCAGGAGAGGCCGTTCAGGCCGCTCCTCCAGAAGGAGATAGAGTGAGAGGCCCCCTATCCCTGCCCAAGCCTCAGGTTGGGGGATGCCTCAGACTATTTTGGCAAGCATGGAAGGCTCACGGAGCGGAGCCCTGGACAGTGTCCGTACTGAAGGAGGGCTACAGGTTACCGTTCTTAACAGAACCACCCCCTCTAATCCCGGCCAGCCGGGCGGAGTAGCTGGTCCCCAAGGACCCGTTGAAGAAGACCGCCCTTCAAGAGGAAGTGTCCTCCATGTTGGAGAAGGGCGCCATGGAGAAAATTCTACACCCAGGCCTGGGTTTCTACAGTCGCCTGTTCCTGGTAGAAAAGGCGACGGGGGGTGGAGACCGGTTATAGATCTGTCGACTCTCAACAAGTTCATAAAGAAGACAGACTTCAAAATGGACACTCCGAAGTCGGTTCTACTGTCCTTAAGGGAGAAAGATTACATGATGACCATAGACCTCAAGGACGCCTACTTCCAAATTCCGGTCCACCCCTCGAGTCAAAAGTTTCTCCGGGTGAAATGGGGTTCCCAGATCCTGCAATTCAAGACCCTTTGCTTCGAATTGTCAACAGCGCCCCAGGTGTTCACGAGAGTCTTCACGACTGTCTCAGTGTGGGCTCACGAACGAGGCATTTGCCTCATCCGATACCTGGACGACTGGTTGCTTCTTTCCTCCTCGAAGGACCTCTTGAAGGAGCAAGGGATGAAACTCCTCCAGTTTTGCAAGGATCTGGGCATCGTGATCAACCCAGAAAAATCAAACCTATCCCCCTCCACCAGAATGACCTACTTGGGGATGACTCTAGATACCATTCTGGGAAAAGCCTTCCCTTCAGAAGACAGAATAAACAATCTTATGGAGATCATTCGCCCATTCCTATCGGGGCGCCCCAGGAGAGCGAAGGACTGGCAAAGACTGATAGGGCATCTGGTGTTGTTGGAGAAACTGGTTCCCCAGGGGAGAATCAGACTCAGAGCCGTACAAAGGAACCTGAAGAACCTCTGGTGCCAACTGGACTCGCAACAAGTACTAATCCCAGTTCTACCAAACACGAGGCCCTCCCTGGAATGGTGGCATTGCCGGTCGAACTCACTCAAGGGGATGCCCTTCGCGAACGACCCCCCCGGGTTACTACTGTTCACAGACGCCTCCAACCAGGGATGGGGAGCCCATCTCCTCGACGAGACAGCGCGAGGAACCTGGATGGACAGGGAAAAGGAACTCCACATCAATGTCCTAGAGTTGAAGGCAGTCCAGAAGGCTTGCCTACACTTCGCAGATCTTCTAAGGGGAAAAACCGTGGCGTTGATGTGCGACAACGCCACGGTAGTGGCATACATAAAGAAGCAAGGAGGTTTGAAGTCAAGGGAGTTGTGCGATCTCACCATAAAGATTCTAGATTGGGCAGAAGCGAACCAGGTTGTGTTATTAGCAAGGTTCATTCCCGGGAAGAAGAACGTGCTGGCCGAAGGTCTCAGCAGGGTGGGCCAAATAGTAGGGACAGAGTGGTCCCTCCTCCCAGAAGTAGCCAAGCTCATCATCCAATGTTGGGGTTCCCCGGTGATGGACCTCTTTGCAACCAAACTGAACGCCCAACTCCCCGTATATTGTTCTCCTGTACCAGATCCGAAGGCAGCCTTGGAGGACGCCTTTCAGCACAGGTGGGACAACCTAGACGTGTACGCTTTTCCCCCCTTCACGTTGATAAGGCAAGTGCTCAACAGAGTAAGGACTGCCCGAAACTTAAAGATGACTTTGGTAGCGCCCTGGTGGCCGGAGAGAGAGTGGTTCGCAGACCTAAAAGACCTGGCGAGTCAACCTCCGTGGCCTCTGCCCGACAGGTCAGACCTTCTACACCAACCACATTTTCTCAGACTTCACGACAACCCACAGTCTCTACGTCTTCACGCCTGGAGACTATCGAGCGACTCCTGAAGAAGGAAGGGTATTCATCAGCTACTGCTAAGAGAATGTCGCTATACCTGAGAAGGTCTTCAGCTGTGGTCTACCAAGCTAAGTGGGCCTCCTTCACGAAGTGGTGCGCTTCGAGGCACATAAAGCCCCTCAATGCCTTTGTCCCAGACATTGCGGATTTTCTGGTATATCTCAGAGACAAGGTGGGAATGTCAATCCCAGCCATAAAAGGGGTACGGGCCGCCTTGGGCCAAGTCTTCTTCCTGAAGGGCATCGACCTGGGGTCCTCTAGGCACATCGCGATGCTTGTCAAGAGCTTCGAGCAGTCCTGCCCCCCACAAGCAGGTAGGGTGCCCCAGTGGGACTTAGCTAAGGTCCTGAAGATGTTGAGTGGCCCCCCCTTTGAACCTTTGAAAGATATCGTGGACAGGGATCTCACTCTCAAGGCAGTCTTCTTGCTGGCCTTGGCGTCCGCTAAGAGAGTAGGGGAGATCCATGGGCTGTCTTATGACGTCTCTCATTCGAGGGGGTGGAAAGAAGTATCTTTCAAGTTCGTTCCTTCTTTTGTGGCGAAGACCCAGAACCCAGCTGTCTGGGATCCTAAATTCGAAGGTTTCTCCATACCAGCCATCCCTAGGACGGGTAATGCTGAGGATTTAAAATTATGCCCGGACCGTGCCATTAGAAAATACCTTGAAAGAACGGCTCATCTCCGGCCAGGCATCAAGAGCCTCTTCGTCTCCACGGGTGTTACTAAGAAACAAGTATCCAAGAACACCATTTCCTTCTGGTTGAGACAAGTTATTGCCAGGGCCTACAAGGAAGAAGGTCTGGCCGTGCCAGGCGTCCCCAGACCTCATGACATCAGAGGTCTGAGCACGTCCTTAGCCTTTGAGAAAAACATGGCAGTGGGTCAGATCCTTCGGGCAGGTACTTGGTCTAACCAGTCGACTTTTACTGCCCATTACCTCAAGGACTACTCGAGGAAGTCCGTAGACGGGTTCTCCATTGGAACAGTCATCTCCGCCCTCCAAGTGGTTTAACGGTAAAAGCCCCAGGCTCAATCGCGGATGGCAACCGGGAGACACAGGTTCGTTTCCTTTCATCCTACCCAGTTGTTCCCTATCCTCATCGTAGATTACCAGCTTGTACCATTGGATAACATGTTCTTCACAACTACGTTACTGGATGCAACATCAGAAGAAGTTTTTCAAAGGGTGAGTACTTAGACACTAACGTGAGCTCTTTGTGTAGTTACCCTCTCGTCCGTTTTCTAGTATCTACCGTTATACCTAGGCCTCTTGGCCTCCGCTTACTGGGTCTGTAGGTCAGAATACCACTCCCGCCTCCTAAAGTGTAAGTCTCCTAAGAAAGTAGTTCGAGGTAAGTATTCGTGTTGGAACAAATCAAAAATTTTAAGTAATTTTTGTTTATCCTAACATACTTACCGAGAACTACTTTCGGGTAATGGCCCTCCCTTCCTTCCCCGAGTGCCCCTCTGCCCTTGTAAGTATTGTGCTACATCAATAGAACTTACTGGCGTTATCGACCCAAGCGGACATCGACCTAGCGCAAAGCCTACTTGGGGCACATTCTCTAATGCCGGGGTAGGCCTCCATAGAAAACGGGATTGAGGGT
The DNA here is from genome assembly GCF_036898095.1 of Palaemon carinicauda. Taxonomy (NCBI): domain Eukaryota; kingdom Metazoa; phylum Arthropoda; class Malacostraca; order Decapoda; family Palaemonidae; genus Palaemon; species Palaemon carinicauda. The sequence continues at coordinate 167,680,565 of NC_090731.1, read as the reverse complement.
ACCCTACACAAAACTCTGGTCGGTAGAGAGGAGATTACAGGTAACTCCTAAGAAAGTAGTTCTCGGTAAGTATGTTAGGAAAAATAAAAATTAATTAAAATTTTTTATTTCTTATTGTTTATGTAATAGGTTGACCAAAGCTCCAGCCACCCATTGAGATACTACCACTCGTCCATTATTAGGTCTTTTGATTGGCGAGATAGTACTACTGAATATTTGATCCCTCTGGTTATGGCTCGTTTTTTCTTTGCCTACACTTATGCTGAATAGTCTGGCCTATTCTTTACACGTTCTCTTTCTTCATACACCTGAGAGCACTAAGATCACAAAATTTCTTCTTCACCACGCTGTATTTGTTCAGGGGGTTACTTTCCACTCATTAAGGGTAGAAGAGACTAGCTATGGTAAGCAGCTCTTCATGAAGGACACTCCAAAATCAATCCATTGTTCTCGAGTCTTGAGTAGTGCCATAACCTCTGTACCATGGTTTTCCACTGTCTTGGGTTAGAGTTATATTGCTTGAGAGTACTGCACACTCAAGCACTCTATTCTATCTGTTTCCTTATTTGCTTTCCTTACTGGGCTATTTTTTCCTATTGGAGCCCTTGGGCTTATAGAATCCTGCTTTTCCAACTGAGGTTGGAGCTTAGCTAGCAGTAGTAGTAGTAGTAATTTGTGCTGGAAGCAGCAAGAATATCATCAGCAGCTCTACTTTACATTGTGCATTTTAGACTAGCTTTGCTCTTCCTGGGGCTCCCCCTTCTCTTCATTATTTCTCATCTTGGAATATAGTTAGTATAATGAGGATGTTATTATTTGTTATATCAAGAAAATAGGTAATGTATGGATGGGGTTCAAGGCATTTTCTTAACCCACTGGTTACCCCAGCTTAGGTTCATGACTTATATGTCACCGTCAACCTACTTATATTGATATTTCGTAGTGTAACTAACAAAGGAATAAAGATAGAAAGAAGCTGAAAATTGTATGAGAAAGGTGAATAAATTTTCTCTATAGCACCTACCGTTACTTGAATGGATGACGCCAAAGTATGTCATTTGATCCTCAAAGGTTTAAGAAAAAATTGAGCATGTCATCTTCAGAATGGTAAAGCTAGTTGTGCTAGTGTGGACAAAGTTTTAACTGAATGGTCTTGTTAAGCTACAAATTAGAATTATGAGAGTTGATAAAAAAACAGCTTTACCTAAATGAAGATTGTGCATTTTTTTTTTAAGTTTTCTTACTGGAAGACGTGGTTACGTAGGAAAAAAAAAATATATGGAGGATGCTTGAGAGACCCCCTGACTACAATCATAGAGTATAAATGTTTATTTTAATTATACTTGATTTGGCTTGGTTTTAATTGTCAGTGGCTAGTGGTTCTGACCAGCTGAGAACTCTGGGAGTTATGGATTCAAAATTTTTTTTATTTATTTTACTCATGTCTAGTGATGTACCCATCACATGCAAATCTAATTTTAATCTAATATTATGTAATGGATGCTGTTTGTTTTATTTTTATTGAATTAATATTATATGAACAATGTTTTTACACTTTCAGTCCTGGAGGAGTTGTCACCGCTGGCTTAGGAATATATGACACAATGCAGTATGTACAACCACCAATTGCTACTTGGTGTGTTGGACAAGCTTGTTCCATGGCTTCTCTTCTTTTGGCAGCTGGTAGCCCAGGCATGAGACACTCTTTACCTCATTCGCGCATTATGATTCATCAGCCCCATGGTGGAGCTCAGGTAAGCTCAGATTTTTAATGTATAGAAATAAATTTTTATCAAGCAGACTTTAGTAAGGTTTCCATACAAAATGTATACCATAACCTTACAACTGCCATGTATTTTCGGATATGGTCAAGTCCAGGAATCCTAGCAGTTTCAAAGTCCAGTATTTAACAAGTAGGTAATATTGTCTTATTTGATTTACGTTTCCTTTTGTTCAGCTTAGTTTCTGTTTAAGATGTTCATGGCGCCTCACAGAGAACATCACAGGAGAAAGACAGATTTTTGCTTTTACAGTATTTTATTCTATTGCTCAACATCAGTGCAACTGTCCACCAATGCTCTTGCCTAACTTCAATGAAATCTGTCCACCAGTGCTAAGTACATTGATATCTTATTGTGTAATCCCTCTGCACTTGCTTTATATTCTTCTACTCTACCACTGTTCTTGTTTCCTCTCATCCATCTTGCTGACCAACCTCCTCTAACCTTTACCACTTTGCGAAACTTTATGGTTTTACCCTAGATGCACTTGTGCACTAAATGGCCTCAAAGACCCAAGTTTTGGGTTATGTAGTCCATAAATTCAATCCAATCTGGTATGAAAGCAGATTGCGTCTGTTCCCTTCATGTAGCCTTCCAGGTTATGTCTTAAGGTGGTGACTAAACTATACAAATTTGATTTGAGTTTAGGAAGCAAATAGAAATCAGACTAAGGTTGTGCCAGGTTGGGCAAGTTAAAGGTATGAACCAAGAATCCTAGGTCACTTTCAGCAGCTTCAGCCAATATCATCTGCTCTTTATGAACAGGGTTAATAGTTGGGAACACTTGTACTTCAAGGAGGGGACAGTAGGCATTACTTGAAGGTCTTTGCAGCATCGTTTTGACCTTCAGCTGCGCTCGCTATATAGCCTTTAAGTATTCCTCTGTGACTGCTTTCTTCCTTTCCTCCATCTTCCTATCCACCTACTCAACTTTGACTTCATATTGTAACTGCATGGTTTTTGCCCAGCTGCACATGAGCACTGAATGGCTCCCAGCTGGTCCGTGCTGGGTTTTATGACCCAAATTTATTAATTATCTCCATAATGCCCTGAAGCAACGGCAGACCCACTAACAGCTTTCCTCGATGGTTTGTCTTAATTTATTTCTTAAACAGCAGTTATAATACATAATTTACAGGTACCTCAAATTGATGGTTTTACCCTTTTCTGAGTAATCACTCAGGATAACTCCTTAGTAATCCCAAACCACAGGGTACATGATCTTAGTGAATAACACCAATTTCTTTGATTTTTCTATTTAGTGGAGAACAGTGGTGATTTCATTACTATTAATTTTAAACTTGTGATCCAGTATGAAAGTGGTTGAGCCCATGTCTCGTTAGGTGTTACTTTTTCGGACAGTAGATATTTTTTTATAAGCCTTGAAATGAGTAGTCCTGATACGGTAGTTCCATACTTGTTTTACCCATCCTGCCAAGATTTTTCCCATCACCAAGATGTTAGCCAAAATAGTTTATACTTCTAAATTAGTCCATAGGTATAACATTACTGATGCTAAATATTAAGAACAAGCACTGCATATCATAATTGCTGCTAATTTGTGTGAAAACTTTTATAGTTACACAATTTTCTGTTTTAAAAAAGAATTGCTTTAGATATTTGCCTTGTGTATTTCTTTAGGAGGAAATAGGCATATGTAAATCAAGGGCTTGTAAACTAATTTGGTAAAATTGGGTTAATTTTTTTTTTTTTTTTTGGTTATGATTTAATTTTATTGTGATTTATTTTTGTGTAGTATCTATTAATGGAGTTTATAGAGTACTGTACAATAATTTTGCCTCTTCTCTTAAACTTAATAATGATGTTATTGAAGTTTGTAACACTTGCTGGTAATTTTGTTTATTTTTCAGGGCCAAGCTACAGACATTCAGATTCAAGCCGAGGAAATTATGCGACTAAAGGAAAAATTGAATTTGATATATGTTAAACATACAGGAGTACCATTAGAAAAGATGGGTGAGTATTGAAACAAAACGTAATGTTTTACTGTGGAGTTGACGTGAGGAAGAAAAGTTGAGTGGCTATTAAACTACTAGTTTTTCCTACCTGTATACAAACCTTTTGTCCTTCAAGTAGGGAGTTCAAGTCTGTAAGCATTTAGTGTTCCCTTGGCTTGAAACCCATTTTTAGTGTAAATGATACTTATTTAATGTGTTCCAATATGTGGTGTTATTATTTCTTACTTCGGTCTTCTTGCACTAGTACTTTTTATATTTTCTTTTTAATGCTTCCTCTATTTTGTTACCTCAATGATATGTATATGTGAGTACAGTATATAGCTTATTTTGAGGCCACTACTTACAGTGTATCATACATAGTACTCTGTAGATGAAGATAATGGTTATTTTCACCCTTTCATTTAAGAAGAAACAGATTGCCTAAGAATGTGACTGTGTTATTATTGTCATTATCTCTATATAAGATCACCAGATTTGGATATAGAAGACTAGGCTGGTAGTTTGCATTCTAATGTCTGTCCATACGCTAAAGTAAGTGCTCCTGGGCAATCTCTTTGTGCCAATATTATTAGCGTGGTGTATCGCAAGTGATGGGTATGCAAATTTGAATATTTTTAAAATTTTCGGCAAAAGCTGAAAAATTGTTGCATCATGACTCGGATGGCAGTCGATACCATACCAACTAATGTAGGCATGGCCAATAGCAAATCTCTAATTTTCAATATTAATCTTACCCGATGATCATGTAGCTGTCAACTCTGTTGCCCGACAGAAATCTAAGGTCGGGATACGCCAGCGATCGCTATACAGGTGGGGGTGTACACAACAGCGCCATCTGTGAGCAGGTACTCAAGTACTTCTTGTCAACAAGAACTCAATTTTTCCTCTATCGTGCCACCGGCAAGACCTACTAATACGCCGTCCCTAACTGGATTTGTTTTCACAACTTTTTGGTGAAGTACACTATTCCAGTTTTGAGCTTTCGCTATGCAGGGGTTTTTATCTTCATTTCAAAACTTGAACTCGTTTTGGATAGATTAATTATGGTGACGAAGAGAGTATGGACTCTCTTTCACTTTTAAATGGCCGACCCTTCCCTTAGACGGAAGTGTTGGTGACGAAGAGAGTATAGACTCTCTTTCACTTTTAAATGACCGACCCTTCCCTTAGACGGAAGTGTGTTTAGGTTTTTGGTAATTTTGCTTAACAAAGTTATAGATTTATTTTATATCTCTCCGCCATTTATAGGCCTCTTCGATTAACTTTCCAGTTATTATAAACTTATAAAAGTTAATTTTTATGTTTGTTTATATGCGACCTTTCCTAATAGTAGGCGGTCCTTACTTGGAACCGTAGTTAATTAACATTGAGCCCGTCATATCGTATTTCCTTTTAAGAATTTATGCTAGTTTATTTTTAATGTTTTTGAAAGAATTTCTTTGATAGTCTCGTACTGTTTTCAAAGATGAACTAACGTTTAGTTTAGTCTCCGCAGTTGTTGACGTTCAGAACGTTCAACATGCGCTCTATCGTTACGATAGAGAGAGAGTATTTCACGGTTTCACGTTGCAGTAAGAGTAAACCGATTCTAGCGTTTCGTTCATTCTTTCTTAGCTTAAATGGTTTTAATTCTAATAAAGGAACTTTTTATTTGGGAAACCTTTCAGTTTTTTTTTCCTTTAACAAATGATATGTTTTAACGATATATAATTGGGCTCATCTCTCAGGTTCTAAGTCAAGAGAGAGAGAGAGAGAGATAGAGACGGAGGGGGAGAGAGGAGAATAAACGTTTCGTTCAAGCGGGAAACGTTGTTCTCGTTTTTTACTCTTCTCCCTAGTCGCTATAGGGGAAGAAGGTAAAACGTTTCTAGAGTTTTATTCTTGTTCCCAGGCTTTATGCGGTGAGAGATTTTAAACGTAGTTTATTTGATCTAGTGTTTAGTCTCTTTTCCAGCCACTGAATTCTTTATCTTTCATTATGTTTTTCTGTTACATTGTAAAACTGTTTTCGCAATTACTACCTTTTAATGAAGGATAGGATTGCGTGTTTCAGGTACAAATCACTTAAAGTTTCGAGTTCAGTGAAATAAGTGCAAACAGAAAATCAAAAGTGATAAAGTGATATGCGCAAAGTGTTACAGTGTTGCGTTTGAGGGTTCGTCTGTTCGTGCCAGTTGTTCACCTAGTCCGATACCTCTTACAAGCTCCCAAGCCCAGGGGAGAAGTAATGTCGAAGGACTTATGGGTTCCACAGGTCTTGATCGACGAACAGATGTTTCCCTCCGTGGTTTCGGGTGTATCTACACACGTTGCCGACGTGATCACCCCACCCACACAAAGACGAGAGAGCCCATTTATTCCTCGTCTGCGGAAGAGGTTTCTCGCAGAAACCATGGACCAAATCTTGCAGCTTTTAAGTGCAAGTCGGTCCCTTCCGCGCAAGTCCAACGGCCTAGGTGTAGAAACTGGGTCAGTTCGGACTCGCTCCAGTCATCCGACGACTGTACACCTCCCAAGAGAGGCAAGGTGGTACCGCAACAGGCAGTAACTCCGTCTGTTGCCGCACCAGCTGTTTTAGACCCTCAGTCACAACGGACAGTAGCTCCGTTTGTTGCCGTCTTTCATAGACCCTAGTGGTCCATGCTGCAGACTATACAGTCTCAGCTTGCTCCTTCATGCAGGAGTATCGTGTTGGAAGGTTGACAATGCACTTGTTAATCTACAACCTGCCACGGTTGTGCGCTCAGCAGATACTGCGGCTGCCTGCTCCCACACTCCACCTGTGAGAGCTCCACCTCCGATGCGCAGTCGACCCTGCCAGACGCATGTTCATGCTGCACCCTCCATTGACATGCGTGAGCTACCGCATCAGCAGTGGGAAGGTGCTGTAGAGCTGCCGTGTTTTGACACAATGCGGCATGCTCCGCAACCCATGCGGCATGCTCCGCATCCCATACGGCATGCTCCGCAACCCACGGCAGTCCCTCCCACGCACCAACACTCCGCTTTTGTTGTTGCCAGCTCCCACACTCCGACTGCGGAGAAGGTTGACGATGCACCCGTGGGCCTACACCTACCACGGTTGTGCGCCCGGCATGGCTTACTGCTCCCACACTCTTGTTGTGAGAGCTCCTCCACCCATGCACAGTCAACCCTGCCAGATGTATGATGACTCCCACAGACACACGGAGCACTCCGTTGCCGTGCGTGAGCTACCACAAGCTGCCGTGTTTTGACACGGTGTGTCAGCCTCCGCAACACACTGTGGTTACCGCCACTCGCCCGCAGCAAACTAGTCAGTCAGGAGTTGAGGCTTCCCCACACAACTTTGGTTGTTGCCAACTCACAGACTGTCAAACAGTTACATGACGTTGCCTTCTGGTCTGCTACTAATACACCAGTGCTGTATGTCCTCACGCTCCTGTTGTGGTTGACAGTTCAGTTTTTGACAGTTCACAGACTGTCAAGCAGTTTCATAACGTTGCCTTCTGGTCTGCTGCTTTTGCACCAGTGAAACCCTCACTGAGATACCTAGCTTTTCTCGGACATGGTTCCTGTAGATGAGAAAGTGCTTTTCTCCCTCCTTCTGATATTCCCTTGAGGACTCTGCCATTGGGAGAGGAGCCTTAAGCTGCTTAGCCTCCTATGGACTTTAATTAAAGCATAACATGCTTCCAGGGAGAGTAAATGGTTCCGCTTCAGTCGCTAACCCCGTCTGTTGCCACACCTGCTTCCATAGACCTTGGGCTTTGTTGCAAGACATGCAGTCCAAGCTTAGTCCTTGTTAGAGGATTTTTTACGGAGAAGAACCTTCTTGCCAACGACCTTCCTACCGGTTGGTTGTACGCCCTGTTGACGCTGAGGTATCCTACTCACGTCCGCCAGTTGAGATGGTTCCTCCACCGGTGCGACCCAGTGTGGGTTGCCAGTCGCACGTTGACGTTAAGCTACTCTCGGAGGTGGTTGTGGACGTTCAGTGTGTCACTGGGAAGACGTTCAACAACCAGCAGAGGTGACGTGTTGTGACGCAGTGCGGCAACCTCAGCAACCCGATAAGGGGTTGTCTGCACTACCCAGACAGTCTAGACAGTTTCGGGTTGTCGCTGTACTTCCTCGCATCCCCATGGTTGACAGTTCACAGACTGTGCAGCAGTACCATGATCTTGTGTCCGGCTCTGTCACGCATCCACCAGTGCGACCGGATTCAGCGAGTCAGACGTTGCCCACTCCGTTGCCGTTTCCTCATCAGTTTCGGATGAGGAACCCTCTGATGAGGACATGGCTGAACAAGACGATCAGCCCCCAGCCCTGCTATCCATCCAGAAGATGCTGAAGAAGGAATACGGCCCTGTCAGGCTGTGGATGAGTCTGGTTAGGACACTGTCATCCGTGGTTCAATTGGTGTCTCTTGGAAGACTACACCTCCGTCCTCTTCGGTTTCATCTAGCTCTTCACTGGAAAAGGACAAGACGCTAGAAGCGGTCTCGATCCCGGTTTCCGGAAGATAAGTCTGGTCTAACCTGATGATAGGACTTTATCAACCTTTTATAGGGTCTTCCCCTGACTGTTCAGACTCCCAACCACGTTCTCTTCTCAGACGCATCGGACGTAGGCTGGGGTGCGACCTTAGGCGGTAGGGAATGCTCGGGATTATGGAACTCGAGTCAAAGGACAATGCATTTTAACTGCAAGAAGCTTCTGGCAGTACGTCTGACCTGGAAAAGCTTCAGGTCTCTCCTTCAAGACAAAGTAGTGGAGGTCAACACGGACAACTCCCTGCTTTGATGTTCATCTCCTAGCAAGGAGGGACCTACTCTCTGACATGGTGCGAGTTCGCTAGTGACCTCCTCTCCTGTTCAACAGGTCTAGACTTTTCACTAGTAACAAGTTTCTTCCAAGGCAACTTGAATGTCTTAGCAGATTGTCTCAGTAGGAAGGGACAATAATTCCAACATATTGGACCCTCCACAGAGATGTATGCAAGAGACTTTGGGTCACCTGGGGCCAGCCAACCATAGATCTCTTCGCAACCTCGATGTCCAAGAGGCTCTCAATACTTTGCTCACCTATCCCGGACCCAGCAGTGGTTCTTTTAGTTGCCTTTCTACTAGATTAGTCTCATCTAGATCTATATGCATTCCCTCCGTTCTAGATTGTCAACAAGGTACTGCAGAAGTTCGCCTCTCACGATGGGACAAAGTTGACACTAGTTGCTTCCCTCTGGCCCGCGAGAGAATAACTTACCGAGGTACTTCGATGGCTAGTAGACGTTCCCAGAACTCTTCCCCTAAGGGTGGACCTGCTACGTCTGCCACGCGTAAGAAGGTACTCCAAGGCCTCCACGCTCTTCGTCTCACTGCCTTCAGAGTATCGAAAGACTCTCGAGAACTAGAGGTTTTTCGAAGGAGGCAACCAGAGCGATTGTTAGAGCAAGGAGTACATCCACCCTTAGAGTCTACCAATCGAAGTGGGAAATCTTCCTAAACTGGTGCAAGTCAGTATCCATATCCTCGACCAGTACCTCTGTAACTCAAATAGCTGACTTCCTCTTATATCTGAGGAAAGAGCGATCTCTTTCAGCTCCCACTTTCAAGGGTTACAGAAGCATGTTGGCATCAGTCTTCCGTCACAAAGGCTTAGATCTTTCCAACAATAAAGATCTACAGGACCTCCTTAAGTCTTTTGAGACCACGAAGGAGCGTCGTTTGGTTACACCTGGTTGGAATTTAGACGTGGTTCTAAGATTCCTTATGTTAGACAGGTTCGAACCACTTCAATCAGCCCCCCTGAAAGATCTCACCTTTAAGACTCTTTTCCTGATATGCTTCACCACAGCTAAAAGAGTCAGTGAGATTCATGCCTTCAGCAAGAACATCGGATTTTCATCCGAAACGGCTACATGTTCTACATCTTGGTTTTCTAGCCAAACACGAGCTGCCTTCTCGGCCTTGACCAATATCGTTCGTTATTCCAAACTTATCGTATGGTTGGAATGAACTAGAAAGAGTATTATGTCCTGTAAGAGCTCTTAAGTTCTATTTTAAAAACCTTTACGAGGCCCGTCTGAAGCTTTATGGTGTTCAGTTAAGAATTCATCTTTGCCTATGTCAGAGAATTCTTTATCCTATTATTTTCAGACTGTTAATACGAGAAGCTCATTCCCTTCTGAATGAGGAAGACCAAGCTTGGCTGAAGGTAAGGACACACGAAGTTAGAGCTGTCACAACTTCCGTGACCTTTAAACAAAATAGATCTCTGCAAAATATATTCGACGCAACTTTTTGGAAAAGCTAATCAGTGTTCGCGTCTTTTATCTTAAGAATGTCCAGTCTCTTTACGAGAACTGCTACACTCTGGGACCATTCGTAGCAACGAGTGCAGTAGTGGTGGGGGCTCCACCACTACAATTCCCTAATTCCAGAACCTTTTTAATCTTTCTCTTGAAATATTTCTGGGTTGTCCGGAAGGCTAAGAAGCCTTCCGCATCCTGGTTGATTTGGCGGGTGGTCAAATTCTTTCTTGAGAAGCGCCTAGATTAGAGGTTGTGATGAGGTCCTTTAGTATGGGTTGCAGCCCTTCATACTTCAGCACCTAGGAGTCGCTCAGCATCCTAAGAGGATTGCTAGGCTCAGTAAGGAAGACGTACTTAAAAAGGCAGAGTAATGGTTCAAGTCGACTTCCTTACCAGGTACTTATTTATTTTGTTTGTTATTTTGAATAACTGCTAAAATAAGATACGGGATACTTAGCTTCTAATGTTAACATGTATGCTGGTCTCCACCCACCACCCTGGGTGTGAATCAGCTACATGATCATCGGGTAAGATTAATATTGAAAAATGTTATTTTCATTAGTAAAATAAATTTTTGAATATACTTACCCGATGATCATGAATTTAAGGACCCGCCCTTCCTCCCCATAGAGAACCAGTGGACCGAGGAGAAAATTGAGTTCTTGTTGACAAGAAGTACTTGAGTACCTGCTCACAGATGGCGCTGTTGTGTACACCCCCACCTGTATAGCGATCGCTGGCGTATCCCGACCTTAGATTTCTGTCGGGCAACAGAGTTGACAGCTACATGATCATCGGGTAAGTATATTCAAAAATTTATTTTACTAATGAAAATAACATTTTTCACTGGTGTTATTAAGATTGGTGCCAGTACTTTGAAGGTTGAAAAGAATCATGAGTCTCCTTTGCCTAACCCAGGAGCGAAGGTTACCGCTAGTTGTAAACAAAAAGGAAATCATTTGTTCCTTTTGTTGCTTCAACAGAGCATCACCCAGAAGGTTAGGCAGATGTCATGGAAGACATCGGCACAGAGGATCTATCACTGTTTCGGTTGTTATGAAAGGTTATTGCGGAAATGTGCCGGAATAGGTAAATTCAGGCAATGCCTGATGATACTTATTCTACCATGTCATCTAAGGCTGCTTCTGCAAATACCAAGACTTCTTATGCTCACAAGTTTTATAGTATTTTTATAAACAAAGAGGATAAATTAATGTCTCAGTGGAAGAAAAGTTTTTAATGCTTCTTCCTATCTGTTGTTATTTTTGTTAAAACCTTATCTCGCTCAGAAGCATTCCTTGATTTATAAAACAAATAATTTGCTTAACCCTATTATTGCCTCAGATCAAGCTAATTTATTAGAATCCCTGGTGAATGTCAATAAAATTAATTCAATGAATACTGGTTTTGTGGGTTGGTTGTCTCAAAAGATGTTTGTGGGTAATATCCTGGCAAATTTATTTGAAGTTCTCTCTTGTAGATTCTATAGTAGGGGTTATTTTTAACTTTAGGAACATTTTGGGGACACCAGTATCTTTTCCTTAAATAAGATTATTTAATCTGTTAGGATAGAACTATTTCAGATGGCACTCGAGAACCTGTGACAATTTTTACTTATTAAGTATACGGAACTGTTCCTCAATGGTTGGGATGGATACTGATACACAGAAGCAGTCTTTGATAACTTCTCTTTTGGTTCCCATTTTGGATCAAGGTAAGATTGATGGTGGTGTAGATTAGGATTCCAAAGGAACAAAACATGATTTGAAATCTGTTTTCTCATTACTGTCCTGTCCCTCCTCAAGACAGTTCCACTTTACTTCCAAAGGAGATTTATCAGAACAGTGATAGGTTTTTGGGATTTCAGGCTAACGGAATGCCCGGAAGAAGTACCAACAGGACTCCTTAATTTTATAGGAGAACTTAATAAATGTCCCTACGAAGAAATCCTGGTTGGGCGAAGGCATTTCCACTTAAACAGGTTCGGGAAAACCTTCACCCTAAACCTGTCGGGTCTATTGATGGTAAGAGAGGGATATAAAATTCCTCGGTTCCCGAACCCTCGACTGTGAAGGGAACCCATTATTTTTCCTTGTTACCTTAACAATTTGGCCAATTCCCATATGTTGAAATTAGAAATTACAAAACTTCCAGGAAAGATATAGAGGAAGTCTTGGATCTATCCCTAGAGTTTTACTACAGGTTCAAAGTGGCCAAGGCATTAAGGTTTTGGAGGTCAGTTCTAGATGTTGATTCTAAACAAGTTTACAGTTCTTTCAGAGTTTTTTATGGGAACTCCTCCGACAGTCCTGGTGGCATGAAGGAAAGGGTGTTGGATATTTTTGATAGATTAAATAGATGCTTATTTTCTTGTTCCCATTCATTCTGACTTTAGGAAATTACTTTGGTTCGTGGGTGACTCGAAAATAAATCAATTAAAGTGCCTGTGCTCTGGAATTAGGAGTGCCCTTCGGGTATTCATCAGGTTGATGCTCCAATCTTAAAATGGTTGATATTTCTGTTTATTGGCAATTTTGAACACATCCCAAAAAAAAATTTGAGCCATCAGATATAGTTGCTAAGGTTATTGAGGAGGTTTGGAGTTCTAGTTAATGTGAAAAAGTCCCCTTTGATACTGACTCAAGTAGGTGCTATATTTGGGTAGGATCTTGGCAAAAGTTCCATTTCTAGCTTTTACATCGGAAAATAGAGTATTCAGTTCTTGCTGCATTTATTTGAAAAATTCAAGCAAATTAAAGTGATGTTGGTTCATAAGGGGATGAGGCTCCTAGAGATGATGGCATATCTCAAGAAATTCTTTTCAGTGGGTGTGGCAAAGATAAGGGATTTCCAGATACATCTCGGTTGTCATTGATAGGTCTTCCGATCTGGACACGATTTGTGTTTCAATGGTTCAGAACCAAATAGAACTGGTAAAATGGGATGATCCTCTTTGTTTTGCTCAGGGTGTATTGTGGGAAGTAAAGATCCCAGCTGTGTCTTTTCACGGATGTTTTCAAAGAATGCTGTGTCATGACCATGTGGATAAAAAGCTTTACAGTGAACCCTCGTTTATCGCGGTAGATAGGTTCCAGTCGCGGCCGCGATAGGTGAAAATCCGCGAAGTAGTGACACCATATTTACCTGTTTATTCAACATGTATATTCAGACTTTTAAAACCTTCCCTTGTACGTAGTACTGTTAACAAACCACCCTTTAATGTACAGAACACTTAATGCATGTACTACAGTACCCTAAACTAAAACAGGCACAAATATTAAAGGTGATTTTATATCATGCATTTCCTAAACATGCTAAAAAGCACGATAAAAAATGGCAACCAATGTTTTGTTTACATTTATCTCTGATCATAATGTAGAAACAAACTGGAGGTAGAGCTTTGCTTATTACCCAGACATATTTCCCATACTTTTCCCTTAGAACTAAATCACATCTTCCTACTTTAGATATATAGATATATATATATATATATATATATATATATATATATATATATATATATATATATATATATATATATATATATATATATATATATATATATGTATGTGTGTGTGTATATATATATATATATTTATATGTATACACATATACATACAGTACCTACATATATACATAAATACATGCATACATATATATATATATATATATATATATATATATATATATATATATATATATATATATATATATATATATATATATATATATATATATATATATATATATATATATATATATATATATATATATATATATATATATATATATATATATATATATATATTACTGTATACATATGGGTTATGGAAAAAATCCGCGAAGTGGTGAATCCGTGATGGTCGAACCGCGAAGTAGCGAGGGTTCACTGTAGTCTCATACATACCGTTTGAAATAAGAATTATTTCAAGATAATTAATCTTTAATTTATCCACATTGGAGGAAAAGACTTTTTATTTCAGGGTATCGTTTTCTTTGCCCGATTAAATCAGTTAAGTTTTATTTAGACAAAACTTAAAGCATCAGGGAAAAGGTTCTTAATTCATTTTTGGGGGCTAGGTCTCCAAGGCATTCTCATTCTAAGATTGCAGTGTCTTTTTTTATTTAGTGCACTCAGGTCAGATGAGGGACTTAATAGGTTCAGGTTCTTGATATTAGAACTGCAGTTTCCTCCCTTAATTTGTGTAGAAATCTTTCTTGGGAAAGAGTTTTCATAGCAGCTCAGTGGCGTACCAAATCTGTTATACCAAGCACTACAGTATTTTGAAGAAGACTGGTTTTCTTTCTTAGAGAGTTGCTAGATGTTAGGTGTGGTGGTAGCTACATGTGATATTTTACTGTATATGGTATCGGGTATGTATTAGTGGGTGATTTGTATTAAAGGTCATTGAATTATAGTTTAACAGATTTCATCAGTGAGAGTTGCTGTTCTGGGTATTGTGGTAGCTATATTGTTCCAGTGTTAAGTATTAAAAATATGTTTGTTCCAACACAGAGTACTTACCTCGAACTACTTTCTTAGGAGTATCTGGGATCTCCTCCCAACCGACCAGAATTTTGTGTAGTTTCCCCTATCTCCGTTTTCTATAGTGGGTCTCTCTCTAGCGGATGAATACGCGCCCTGACGCGACCCGGGTCAGTAAGCGTGTGTGGCCAGGTCTCGGTCACCAGTAAGTTTCTGGTCGCATCGTGATTAACATCTCGCCGCGCTGTCTTCACCCAGTGCGACCCTTTGTGTCCCCACGTGGTACCCACGTGTTCAACCCTATCCTTATCCACCTCTTTCCTCTGTGTGCCTGTTTCGTTTGGTGCTTTAGTGTAATATTATGGAGCATCCTCGTCGTTGCCCCGGGCCTATGGCCGTTAAATCTTGTGGTGTGTTTCTGTCCAAGCCGGAGGTCGACCCTCTCACCTTGTGTTCTACGTGTAGGGGCAGTGTTTGTTCCCCTACAGCCACGTGTCCGGAGTGCGAGTCTTGGTCCGAGGTTCAGTGGGTTCTCTACGGAACCAAGAAAAAGAAGGCAACCAAGAGATCGCCCAATAAGGCTAGCATCTCCTCGCCATAGCGTCGCCCGATGCCCAGTCGGAGAGGAGTTACCTTCCGCCTTACCCTAACCAGAGTAGGGGACGAGGTTAGTCCGTTGCAGGGAAGCGGCCCATTGACCTTCCCCAAGTGTCTGATATTCCTGATGTGGGGGATGTTGTGTCGGTTCAGGCATGGGGGGGGGGATGCCTGAAGGAGGGGCGGGAGTGTGCTCGGGAGACGAGATCCTGGTGCCCACAGGACCCGTCTCGGTCGAAGATCCGATGTGGGGGGGAAGGCCGCTACGGCCCCTTCGCCCGCATCATGGGTATGTGTTTCAGGTGCTTCAGCGACTGGGGGAGAAGCGGAAAAAGAAGCAGGGTCGTCGAATTCCGGTTCCATTGCCTGGACGGCCCCCAGGACGCCCTTCAGGTCGCCCTTGAGACTAGAGGAAGAGTTCGACAACTGGTTCGCTCCCAAGGAAGCTCCTCGGTCTCCCTTGGCGCCGTCGTCAACGCTCCCGCCCGTCTTTCTGCAGCCTCCTTCGCCAGTGGAACGACACGAGGATCCCCCAGCAGCATTAGATGTACTGTATCAGTGGACTCGGCAGGCTCGTCTTCCTCCCCGTCATCATTCTCCTCCTTCTCGTCGGACTCGTTCTCTTCGGAAGATGAAGGCCCAAGGGCTTTTCCTCATTATCACATCTCCATCAGTGTGTGGGAGTAAGCCATTTAAACCTCGGATAAAATTGATACAAATAAATTTTTAATTGTTTCTATACTTGCCTAAGGTTCATATCAAGCCTCCCTCCCAACTCGCAACTAACCAGTGATGTCAAGGGCTGTTGAAAATGCTTTAAATTCAAGAAGGAAATGGCTGTTACTATTTGGTATACCCAAGCGCACTTTTTGCTGTTCACTGCCATATTAACACAATAGACTACTGAAGGGTCATGGCTATTTCAGTGGAAGAGTGTCAAATTTTGGATTTTTAAGGAAGAGGTCGACATTTAGCCAGCTTCGAGAAGGAATCCATATAACGTGAAAGTGAGTGTAGGAATAATTAATTTGGTATTTAGATTTTGTTTTTTTGCACCATTGGAAAAAATAAATTTCCTTTCCCTTGATATATGCTTGATAGCTATTTATCACTCCTATCTCAAAACAAGAAAGTGTGAAAAAATAGGTTTACGGTGTTACCACGAGTATAATTTCTTTTGGGCCTGCTTCTTTGTGTTGATTTTATTATAACTCTTCATCACAAAATGATTGACAAACTGAGGAAACATCACTTAACCCTTTTACCCCCAAAGGACGTACTGGTACGTTTCACAAAAGCCATCCCTTTACCCCCATGGACGTACCGGTACGTCCTTGCAAAAAAATGCTATAAAAATTAGTTTTTCATATTTTTTGATAATTTTTTGATAAAATTCAGGCATTTTCCAAGAGAATGAGACCAACCTGACCTCTCTATGACAAAAATTAAGGCTGTTAGAGCAATTTAAATAAAATATACTGCAAAATGTGCTTGGAAAAAAATAACCCCCTGGGGGTTAAGGGTGGGAAATTTCCAAATACCCCGGGGGTAAAAGGGTTAAGAGCTAGTTTGGATCTTGGTTATGACTTTTTTTCATTCAGTAATTACAGCTTACGAGAAACTAGCTCACAGGTTTTAACCCTTTGGGTGTCATTCACCATAATTTACGTCCTCTATTTACAGTATAATCCATTCAGCGCTATATGATGTAATTTATATCCAGTAGTTACCAGACTTTTTTCCTATATTTCATTATTTACATACATTACTTGAACAAATTACAAAATATGAACATTATATGTCAATAGAAGGGAAATTTAGTGAGCTATACGAAAATAAATGTTATAAAGTCCTATCTTGTATAGTTTTTTGCTAAAGAGAGTTAAGTAAAATGTAAAAAAAAAAAAAAAAAAAAAGGGCCTGAAGGTTGAGTGTCAAATCATTTGGCTAGGAGTGGGACTCAAAGAGCTAAGTGTACTATGGTTTTTTTTGCCATGAAATGCCAAATTTATTCTTCGACATTTCTGAAGGTTTAAAGGCTGATTCTTTGCTCATTGTCATGATGTTTTTTACCTGGTATATTTTGTTTATAAAGTAGGAACTACTATATGGTTTATGTATGGGATTGTTTTATATTTCTTTCTAGCACCAATGATGGAACGTGACAAATTCATGAGTGCCGAAGAAGCAAAAGAAATGGGATTAATTGATGAAGTGTTAACCAGTCCTCCTAAGGTTGGAGATGCTGCGCCACAGACTCCTCCTCCGTCTTCAGAATAACCTCTTGATATTCAAATTTGTGTATACAGTAACTGTAGGGAATTGTTATATACAGTATCTTATTTTAAATAATTGTGGGTGACATTTTTAATTACATTTATTAAAAGATTGGAGATATGGGTGAATTTTTTTATCACAAAGGTTGTCTGCTTTATATGTATCGTGCATTTTGTCAATGATTATGAATTAATCTTAGCCTTGGGCTTGGTGTATATGAGCATTTGTTTTAATGCAGTGCTATTGATTTTTACAGGGCCTATTCCTGCTTCTGAATGTATCCTAGACTGTCCATAACAAGAATCCAGGAGTACCTTTCTCTTGGGAGATGATGCTAGTGTATCTGGTTCCTTTAGGTTGAATTGGATTGCCTATGCATACATATATGTTCAAAGTTGACATTGTTCCTACACTGTTGTGCCTCTTTAATTCCTCCACCTCATCAATAATTTAATTTCATAGTTTTAATTTTTTGTAGGTGCTTTAGTGACATAAAGGAATAAATGCAAATGTATTTCTTGACTGTTTTTATCTGATTATTATTTTCAGGAAGCAGAGCTTAGGCAGGTTATCTTGATGGTTTACAAGAATATCAGCTTGCTGATCGCTAGCTCGCCCATCACCAATAGTCGGCTAATGCTAGCTTGCCACACTGATCACTGATTGCTAGCTCGCTGCACTGATCAATGATCACTAGCTCGCCGCACTGATCACCGACCACTAGCTCGCTGCACTGATCACTGATCGCTAGCTCGCGGATCATTTTCTCAACTCTGTGATCGTTGAACCTTACTCTAACCAAGCATTTGTCGATCGCCAGCACTCCAAGTGTCCCCTCAGATCTAGCGCCGATCGCCAATCTCTAGCTCGCCTATCACCAACTAGTCGATCGTCGAACTATACTGCTGTTCCTCAGCTTATCCAATCATCCGCCAGCTCATCTATTCTGTGGCACTCCGATCGTCAGCACGCTGATCGCCAGCTCATCGATCAGCAGCCTACCTTGCCAGCTCAACTTTGGAAAGCTCGACAGTCACCAATCGTAAGTCAGCGATCACCGATTGTCTGCTCGTACTTTCACCAATCGTTGATCTCCAGGTCACCGATTGCCAATAGACATCTCGCTGATCACCTTTTGCCTGTGACCTCAGACTCTCCTCGGTCTTGTCGTTTGCTAGCCTTACAGCCCCTTGTCAGACCAACTCTCCTCACCTCCTGCTCATCAACGAATTCCGGTTCTTGACTCTCCAGCTAGTTCTAACCACGGGGTCGCTCATCCTTCAATGACCCGCTGTCATGCGGCTGTTCGCCATTCGATAATGATTAACCGTTTGCTATTGGACAATGGTTAGCCATTTGCGGACTTATCTAGCGGTTCGCTGTTCATCTACTGCTCTTCGATCGCCAACTCGCTGATCGGCGAGTCAACCCACTGATCAATGGCAGATCACCGCTCGCTAGCTGACCAGTCGGGCTTTGACTGCTCGTCAGTTACCATCTTCGGCTCACTGATTGCCGATTCGCTGATTGCTGACTGCTCACCGTTCACCGGTAGTTCGCTACTCGGCAGCCCAACAGCAGCCTTCAACCACTCACTATAGTAGTCATCCTATGCCTGTCGTTCCCCAGAAAGATCGGAAGGCAAACGTCACCTTCCTCGCTGCTCGACATTCACCATCACGCCGATTCACTAAATCATCGGTAGGCGATCGGCAATCCCTATTAGCAGCTTGTCAACAGGTGACTACTCGCAAGCACTCTCCGACAGCACAGCGGCCACGATAACGAAACCTTGACCATCGTCAACGTTCGCCAAAACGACGTTGTTCTAAGGAACAGCATCACTTGTGTCGGGCGTCCAAGGTAAGGTTAAGTGTTGGCTTACCCACTTCTTCATCAGTCTGGACTGAGTTCTCTCCTAGGGAAGAGTCCCTACATGATACGTTCAGGGTTTCGTGTCCTGTTCACTCATTTCTCGCTCCACTGGTCAATACCCCAGCATCAACGAGGGATCCACAAAGTAGCTTGCCCTTTGGGCTGAAGTAGACACCATGTTGGAGAAGGTTAGACAAGTGGTAAGACCACTGGTCTTCACGTGCGCTGGACTTAGACGCATACTTCCAGATCACAAACCATCCATCATCAAGGAAGTATCAGAGATTCAGTCTATACAACAAGAAATACCAGTTCAAAGTGCTGAGCATCAGTCTCTCCACAACACCCCAGGTCTTCACGAGAGTGTTCGCCCTAGTGTCCTCCTGGGCTTATAAATTCGGCATCAGTCTCCTACATTTCCTGAACAAGTGGTTGATTTTAGCAGACTCGGTGGCAACCCTTCGTCAGCACCGAAACAAACTTCAGAGGCTTTGCCAAGATCTGGTGATCATGGTAAACCTTGAGAAGTCATCCCTACTCCCTACTCAAAGACTGGTATACCTAGGAATGATAATAGTCTCCAACCTCCACAAAGCCTTCCCATCAGGCGACAGGGTAGTGAGGCTGAGGAAGGTCTTGAGACCTTTTCTCAGATGAAAAGAGCTCCCTCCCAGAGGTGACTAAGTCTCCTCGGGCACCCATCATCTCTGGCTCATCTAGTTCTCAACGGCTGCCTCGGGATATGATCCCTCCAATGCGGCTAAAGTCCATCTGAAATCAGACCTTCAATTCTCTAGACATTCTGATCCCTATGGGACCAGAGGAACGGACAGACTTTGAGTGGTGGGTGGCAGACGAGAATCTGCTGAAGGGTGATGATCTTTTCGTGGACTTGGTGTATCCTGTGCATCAAAAGATAGGGGTTGCCGCCCCATGTGCTACATCACACGACCTCAGGCCTTTGGTCAGAGTTTGGAAAGAGTATGTACCAAGGCACTTCCCCTAATCTTGGGGGATAGCCATCAAACAAATGAAAAAAAAAGGAAACCTTTCCTCCCTACGCTCCTCCCAGCCTGACGAGAGACTCAACCGAGTTTGGCTGGTACTGCTAGGGTGCCACAGCCCACCCTCTCCCGTTATCCACCACAAATGAAGCTTCATAACGCTGAATCCCCTACTGCTGCTACCCTCCGTGGTCATCCAAGGTGACCGGAGGAGAAATATTTAGCAAAAGGTAAGGTGTATGTTGCGTTTATGGATCTGGAGAAAGCATATGATAGAGTTGATAGGGAAGGAATGTGGAATGTGATGAGGTTATATGGAGTTGGTGGAAGGTTGTTGCAAGCAGTGAAAAGTTTCTACAAAGGTAGTAAAGCATGCGTTAGGATTGGAAATGAAGTGAGCGATTGGTTTCCGGCGAGAGTGGGGCTGAGACAGGGATGTCTGATGTCGCTGTGGTTGTTTAACTTGTATGTTGATGGAGTGGTGAGAGAGGGGAATGCTCGAGTGCTTGGACGAGGATTGAAACTGGTAGACGAGAATGACCATGAATGGGAGGTAAATCAGTTATTGTTTGTGGATGATACTCTACTGGTTGCAGACGCGGAAGAGAAGCTTGGACGATTAGTGACAGAATTTGGAAGGGTGTGTGAGAGAAGGAAGTTGAGAGTTAATGTGGGTAAGAGTAAGGTTATGAGATGTAAGAGAAGGGAAGGTGGTGTGAGGTTGAATGTCATGTTGAATGGAGAGTTACTTGAGGAGGTGGATCAGTTTGAATACTTGGTGTCTGTTGTTGCAGCAAATGGTAGCAGATGTACGTCAGAGAGTGAATGAAGGATGCAAATTGTTGGGGGCAGTTAAGGGAGTAGTAAAAAAAAGAGGGTTGGGCATGAATGTAAAGAGAGTTCTGTATGAGAAAAGATTGTACCAACTGTGATGTATGGATCAGAGTTGTGTGGAATGAAAATGACGGAGAGACAGAAATTGAATGTGTTTGAGATGAAGTGTCTAAGGATTATGGCTGGTGTATCTCGAGTAGATAGGGTTAGGAACGAGGTAGTGAGGGTGACAACAGGTGTAAGAAATGAGTTAGCAGTTAGAGTGGATATGAATGTGTTGAGGTGGTTTGGCTATGTTGAGAGGATGGAAAATGGCTGTCTGCTAAAGAAGGTGATGCATGCAAGAGTTGATGGGAGAAGTACAAGAGGAAGGCCAAGGTTTGGGTGGATGGATGGAGTGAAGGAATCTCTGGGTGATAGGAGGATAGATGTGAGAGGCAAGAGAGCGTGCTAGAAATAGGAATGAATGGCGAGTGATTGTGATGCAGTTCTGGTTGGCCCTGCTGCTTCCTCCGGTGCCTTGGATGACCGCAGAGGTAGCAGCAGTATGGGATTCAGTGTTATGAAGCTTCATCTGTGGTGGATAACGGGCAAGGGTGGGCTGTGGCAACCCTAGCAGTACCAACCGAACTTGGTTGAGTCTCTTGTCAGACTGGGAGGAATGTAGAGGAGAGGTCCCCTTTTCTGTTTCATTTGTTTGATGTCGGCTATCCCCAAAATTGGGGGAAGTGCCTTGGTATATATATGTATGTATAAACCTTAGCTTTTTATAAATGCTTACCAGCCAACACTGTCCCCCATCGAAGTTGTACCTCCAAGTAAAGTGAAACAGTCACAGTTGTGTGAGTGAGAGGGATAACTAGCTATCCCCCTACCCCTCCCACTAACTAGCGGGATGGTTAACCTTCGCTAAAATTCTAATGGCTTGTCTTTTCAGCTTTGCCTAAAGCAATAGCCCTATAAATAGGTAAGGTTTGTATCGTTAGGAAAAATACAAATTCTTTCCATATATGTCATATTTTTTCTGTTTCTGTTAACGAACCTACCATTAGTGTTAGTTTCTTTTTAATTTTAATATTGAATTAGTCTATAAATCTAAAGACAAGCAATAGTCACAACATAGAAATCAGTTAATGCCTAGATAATATTTCCCTCAATTTTAAAACATGGCCATTTATTAAGTTGTTGATTTCCAAATATTTTACTTCTATAATAAGCATGAAAGACTTAATACGATGATATATTTGTCAATTTTCAAAAGTTATATTTTTTTGATGTGGGTGATTGTCATGTCATAGGAAAGTCTTAAGCAAGATTATATAATTTTTTTAATAAAATCTTTACTGTATATGAATGTAGACTTTGAATAATTGATTAACAGATTAATACTTTTTGAAGTTTTATGGTTCACAAAAATACAGTACATTACTTTAGTTAAAATGACTTCACAAATTTGTCTTCACACCATAGTCCTGGAATTATTGTTAATCTATTCCCAAATAATGTATTATAACCAATTACTTTATTTACATTCATGATATATATTTTTTTTAATTGTTTGCACTTCAAGTTTGTGTCAAACATATTTTGAACATGACTCGAGTCATTTCGTAAAGTTCAAAGTTATATAAATTTTTGTGTGTTCTAATGATAAGAAAACCCTTGTCTTTCATATGAGTAATATTGTTGCAAGGAAAAGCCTGTTTTTTAATATATAAACTTTTGGTGTGTGTTCCAATTATAAGAAAACTTTTATCTTTCATATAAGAGTAATATTGTTGCAAGCAAAAATCTGTTTTTGAATCTTGTTAACAGCAGGGGCAGCAGACAGGCAAGTGGAGGTCTTAAAGAGACCCTCCCTTTTTCAGTCAGCTGCTGCAGAAAGCTTTCTTTCCAAATTATCTTAATTATTTTGCTCAGAAATGGTATTATTACTTTCTGGAATTTATTTAAGATTGATGGATTTATTTTCAGGCAAATGATAAAAGTTTGATCATTTGATCAAACGGGTATGACCAAGATGTTTGTGTGGTAATTTTTTTTCTTTTACCATTTTCTTTGCAGGGGCTAA
Source organism: Palaemon carinicauda (assembly GCF_036898095.1). Taxonomy (NCBI): domain Eukaryota; kingdom Metazoa; phylum Arthropoda; class Malacostraca; order Decapoda; family Palaemonidae; genus Palaemon; species Palaemon carinicauda. The sequence goes on along the minus strand of NC_090731.1, from coordinate 167,657,369 downwards.
GGATCATTCTAGTGAGGAGTAATCTGATTGTTCTTTTATGTTATGTGTAAAATACAGGACGAAGCACAAGAAGGCCAAACAGCAAGTTGGAATCTCTTGGAGTTCTAGGATTAATTTTTGGTATGTTTGTACCACAGCCCAGTGTCTTCACATAGTACAGTATCTAAAGTAAAAAGTATCTCTCAGCTTTGAGCACTGTGTTCTGGCATAAGAGCATAACCTCATACAGTATATGAGTTGTCCATGCTCGTGAGTTGCTTTGCATAGTCTTGCAAGCTCAGGGTTGCAGAGTAATGTGCAACCCTCTTTTCCATAGTTTCGGTGGGGCACCGGTATAGCCCTTGAGGTTGTGTCGACCCGACAAGTAAGCATTGTTACCAGACCATGATGAGTGGCAGGAGCGACAATAATGTCAGAAGCAAAAAAGCCAGTTGTATTAAATAGTCAGCAGACACGTCAGTGTTTAACACATCTGAGTATTTTGACAAATTTTGTGAGGATATGCAAATTGAAAAGTTGAATGATCTAAGGCAATGATGTGGCAGCAAACACTGCTACTAGATCTAGCTCAGCCCCTTGGTGCATGTACTTGTTCTCTGTCTCCACTTAGGTTCACAATAAGTTAAACTTTGAGCTCTGATGTAGGGTTGTTTCTGCCAGAGAAGTCTGGTAACATTGCCATGGTTAGCAGCCAGAGTAAAATTAAAATTGCTCCACTTTAGAAGAACTGCAAGAGAATCACTAGTATTGTAACAATTTTACCGCAACTTTAAGATGGCTACAATTCAGACTTTAGAAATTACAGTACTTGAGAATACACGTCAATACTTTCTGTTTTTTTCAGAGATGGTATTATCATTTTATAACCATGCAATTAACGTCTTATGTGGAACGAGACCCAAAAAATTGAACAGCCAGATGTCATACAGTAAACACATCACTTCTGGATTTGTGTGCTATTTAGTGTTATTTCTTACCCGAACTAAGAATACTCGAACATTGCAGTGAGGGCGTTTACCCATCATGTTCATGCTTCCGACGTCATTTATGCTCATTGCTGTTACCCATTGTGATGTGGTAATGATGGTTCTTGTCGCGCTGTTAGGTCATATGGATGTACCGTGAGGGAGGCTTCAGATACATTTCTGGTGAATATTGTTTTTCTGCTGTTGGAAAGTGCCATGGTATTTTGTATAGAGTCCAGAATGGATTGGATAGGGATCCCCCTCATTCTTTTAATATTTTGATTTCCTTATGAAGCTCTTAAGTTATTGATTTAAATTTCTTAATGGTAAACTTTTTGGCTTTCATGGTATCAAGTCGAATATTTGGTCTGTCGTTTCTGCATTCTTTAGATATTTTGACCATGACCCAGTCTTGTGATTAAATTTTAATTTATACTTTTTCGGGACCTTTTCCTGATAACTGTTTATGCTATCAGGTACCGTTTATGTATTTAGTCACATTTTGTTTACTCGTAAGTATTTGCTTAAGTTAAATGATTTCTTGCTTGTGCATAGTATTCTTGAACACTAAATATTAGAAGTTGGAGGCATTATTGAATTGGCCAGTTTTTTTTGATACTGCAGATTTCACTAACCAGCTCAATGATCATGAATATTCATTATTGGTTTTGTATGGTTAGCTTTTGCCCGTAGCAAATGGAAGTATGGCTAAATCAATTCTTAGTCTTGGGAATTCAGATCTTGGATGTGGTTTTAATTAGAACCTTTGTATACATTAAAATTAAACTTTGAAAACCTGATCTATTACAATGAAAAAGCATTTTTGAGGGGGTGTACTGCTAACATCATTAGATTGAGAAATTAGTAACTTAAAAAAAAGCAGACTTGTGGAATATATGATCTTTCTTTGTTTTGTATGCTACATACGTACCTGTCTTATTTCTTATGTAGATAATTTAGATAATTCTAGGTACTTTTCGTGTAGATCATTTAATCATTTATTAATATAGTTTATTATGCATAAATGAGTTCTAAAACTTAGTTCCTTAATCTTAATATTTTATTATTTTTTGAGACAACAAATAGAAACCTTGTTATAAAAACTAAACATTAGTCTCAGTAATAATTGTACAGTTTTATTAATCAAGAGATTTCTTACAATATAACATTGATCAGCGCCTATTGTACAAAGGTAACACCTTTCATACTAGAAAAAAAATATTTAACAATCAAAATTAATTTACTTAACAGTTCATGATAATTATTCTTATCAAGATTCTATATCCCATACAATATCATCACGTCCATGAAGTACGTGTTGCTTCAAAATATTCCTTAGATTTTTTGAAGACTGCTGTTCTAACTCAAAAGCTTTCTTTAGTAACTGATAGTCCTTCAGCAGAGCTGCAACTTGGTCTTTCAAGGCATATACGGTATCCACCAAACTCCTGAAATTTATTTGGGGTTGAAATCATTAGTAGGTATTCTATATTAATCTAAAATAATTAGCTAACAGCTACCAATTATTGTGAGTTTTCTAGGACAAAACCATTGTATTCTTTTTGCATAAATTATATCAACTTTATTAGAGATTTTAAAAATATGCAATAGACAATTGTTGAAAAATGTAAAACTTAATGGAATTCTATTCTAAACTTGCCATTCAAGTTATACTAACATTTGTACACAAATATAAACCATGAATTTAGTGAAGCTGGAATGGCCACTAAAATTTAACATGGTGGTTATAACTTCTTGTAGGTGTTTCTTGGAAATCCTTGACCACGCGTCAGACAACAAGACTAATACTTTTTACTTTTTACCTTTGCTGACTCTCAATTTTGGGTGCTGAAAAGTTTTGCTTACTTTCTAGAATTATTGGATAAGTGTACAAACATTCAGTTATTTTTGGGCTCAGCTATGTCGTCCTGATGGAAGGTTCCTTTAGGTAGCTTTCTAAGGGATATTTGGCTACTGTGATACTCCCAGAGAATTAACCACAGGTTCCCAGAATTCTAATTCCTGGCGCGAATATCCTTAATATAACTTTTAAGGATATCGCATAATATCGGGACGTATTTCTTGATACTACACATGGCAATCTTCACCCCGAATAGACTTTACGCTTAGAGAGGGGAAGAGTGGCGAAAATGAAGGGGAGCCGTTATTAATGTTACCCGGTGGATCCCCTCCCAGTACTACTACGGTGTATCCATTCCTTTAAACATAGCCATTTAAGCAAGGTGTTCTCCCACGTTGCTCTCAGTGTTGTTACTGATTTCAAGGAATATCACCATGCAATCTCCAGCATCTTCATCCGCTGGAAAGTTGAGTATTTAATCTTTCCTGTGTATAATTTTTGGCTCCCTTCTCACAGTTAAATTAACATAATTTAGGTGTGTTAAGCGGAGCAATGCCATCACCAGAGGCGGCCATTTTAGGACCGCTGTCATACGCCATAAACGCTTTATTTAGTTAGTAATACGAGGTTCCCGTTATTTAGCTATAAAGAAATTCTAGCTAGTAAGGCAAAATTATACTAGTGAAGATAAGATAGACATGTAATATTTCCTCTTTCTAATAAACGTTTCGTTCGTATACGATAGGGCCTTGGTGGTACTAGCGTAGCCGAGATCCCGACTCGAATTAGGCTAGCCTAATGCGTTTTAGTATACTTTAGTAACGTTATCCACCGTTTAACCTCTAGTTTGTTCCAACACGGAGTACTTACCTCGAACTACTTTCTTAGGAGTATCTGGGATCTCCTCCCAACCGACCAGAATTTTGTGTAGTTTACCCTACTCCCGTTTTCTATGCGGGGTAACCTCTAGCGGAGTGATACGTGCCACGAGGCGACCCGGGGTCAGAGAGCATGCTTACTCGGGTCTCGATCTCCAGTAAGGTTTCTGGTCGCGCCGCGATAACATCTCGACGCGCTCTCCTTATCCAGTGCGACCCTCTGTTTCCCTGACCCACTTTGTGTCTCACGCGGTCCCAACGTGGTCCCATTGTGCTCTTTCCATACCCTTTCCCTCTGTGTTCCTGTGTCTCGCGGTGCCTTACAGCGTGATGGAGCATGCCCGTCATTGTCCCGGGCCTATGGCCGGTAAATCGTGTGGCGCTTTTCTTTCGAAGCCTGAAGTCGACCCGCACTCCTTGTGTTCGTCGTGTAGGGGCTGCGTGTGTTCCCCTACAGCCACGTGTCTGGAGTGCGAGTCCTGGAACGAGGTGTAGTGGGTGCGATACGGCACCAAGAAGAAGAAGGCGTCCAAGAGGTTACCTAGGAAGCCGAGCGTCTCCTCGCCGCTTGCTTCTCCCGATGCTTCGTCAGATAGAGCTTCTCAGCCGCCTTCCCAAACCCAGGGTAGGGGACGAGGTAAGTCCGTGGCCGGGAAGCGGCCCATTGCTCTTCCCCTTCAGCAATGCTCCCTCCCATCTTCCTGGAGCCTTCGTCGCCTACGGATCGACACGTGAAACCACCAGCAACGCGGGACGACTCTGAGCCTTCGGGGCGGTCCTACAGGTCTTTGGGCTCCTCGTTCGAGTCATACTCTTACTCCTCGGAGGATGGAGCTCCGAGGGACCAAAGGAGAAGACGAGACAGGTCCCACAGGAGGAGGTCCCGTTCCCGTTCCAGATCTCGCCACGCCAGGAGGCACGCTGGATCCCCCAGGAGGAAGTACAGAAGAAGCCGCTCCCCTAAGGAGGAATGGGTGTGTGTCGCCATCCCGCGCAGCCAACTCCTGGGAGCTTCAGCAGTTCCGGGTACCTCTAGCTGGCTCCCAAGGGCTCGTTCTCCCACCGCAAAGTACGTCCCCTACAGCAGGTCTGAGCGTCGGGGGAAGTCCTTACTTCAGGCCCCAGGAGACAGGCATAAGTCCGCGAAGGTTCTGGCTCCATCCGCCCAGCGGAGAGAGTCGCCCCTTCGGCCTGGCAGCCATGTCCCAGCCTCCAAGTCTTCGACAAGCCGGCAGGAACGCGAGACATCTACCAGCCACGAGGAAGCCCGCAGCAGCCTGGTCCCCCGTGGGGAGAGACAAGCCCAGGACGGAGGCCTCCGTCCCAGCGGCAATGCCCGTCCTCCATCCAGAACCGCCGAGGGTATGCCGCGACAAAAAGATGCCTCCTCCACAAGCGGCACCCTCCGTCGGGGTTGCCCCTTCTCAGAAAGAGGAACATCCGACGGAGGGCCTAGGAGACGGCGTGGAAGGCTCAGCGGCCGAGGTCTCAGCATACAGGAAGGTTATAGCTCTCATTAGACGGCACCACAGGCTGGACGAGCCGAAGCCCGCCACAGACGAAGACTGGCTCTCGGGCCTCACCAGATTGGTCGATACCCCCGTGCAGCAGAGGCCCTCACTGGCTCTTCCCCTAGTTAGAGATGTTAGGCTGGGCATGGCGTATATCGGCAAAGTGGCCAGCCATGCGGACGCCCCCAAGAGTCAGAGCGCCTCCAAGCTCCTCCAGGGTCTCGAGACCCAGAAGCAGTTCTACCTCCCTGAAGGGCGCCGTGCAGGTCCCTGTACAGTAGAACCTGCAGTCGCCATCCTAGGTCAGGGGGCCGCAGAAGAGAGAGCGTCCGCCGCCCCAGTTTGCTTCTCCCTGTCGCAGACCTCCATGATGGAGGATTTGGCCATGGTCCTGGTCTACATCTCTTCGTGGCTAGATAGGTGGGCCTGAACCCTGGTGGGCTTTCAGGCCTCGCACGACCTCTCGGTTCCGGAGAACCAGACATTGCTGAAGGAGCTGATTAGCACAGGGGGTAAGGCCCTCAAGTTCCTGTCCTACCAGTCCCTCTCACAGGCAGCCAATTGGGTTCTTCGAAAAAGGGACACAGTTCTCAGCAAATTGGTCAGGAGGCTTCAAAACAGAGAAGAGAGGGCCCTTAGGAACTTACCCCTGTGGGGTGAGTCAGTGTTCCCTCTGCAGGCGGTGGAGGAGACGGTAGAGAGGGTCAGGAAACTGAAGGATGCAGGAGAGCCCAGACCCCCTCCAACAAGAAGACCATCTTCCGACGTCTCTCTCCCTCCCCGCGCATCACCTAGCCAACCCAGAAGGGACGGGGCCGACTACGGCCTGGCCCCAATCTTCGCCGCCCCCCCCGTAGAGGAGCTCCGACTTCGCAGTCAGCCTTCAGGCCTTCCTATTCGGGCTCCAGGAGAGAGCGTTCAGGCCGCGCCTCTCGAAGGAGGTAGGAAGAGAGGCCCCCTACTCCTGCTGACGCCTCAGGTGGGGGGATGCCTCAAATGATCTTGGCAAGCATGGCGGGACCACGGAGCGGATCCGTGGACCATAGCTGTACTAAAGGAAGGGTACAGGCTGCCCTTCCTAGCGGACCCCCCCCCTCTGATCCCAGATCAACAGGCGGAGTGGTTGGCACCCAAGGACCCTTTGAGAGTAGCAGCGTTGCAGGAAGAAGTCTCGGCAATGCTGGCGAAAGGGGCAGTAGAGCCAGTCAAGAACCCAGGTCCAGGGTTCTACAGCAGGCTCTTCCTGGTGGAGAAGGCGACAGGGGCCTGGAGACCAGTCATAGACCTCTCAGCCCTCAACAAATTCGTGTGCAAGACCGACTTCAAGATGGACACCCCGAAGTCGGTCCTAGCGGCCTTGAGGGAGGGGGACTGGCCCCAATCTTCGCCGCCCCCCCGTAGAGGAGCTCCGACTTCGCAGTCAGCCTTCAGGCCTTCCTATTCGGGCTCCAGGAGAGAGCGTTCAGGCCGCGCCTCTCGAAGGAGGTAGGAAGAGAGGCCCCCTACTCCTGCTGACGCCTCAGGTGGGGGGATGCCTCAAATGATCTTGGCAAGCATGGCGGGACCACGGAGCGGATCCGTGGACCATAGCTGTACTAAAGGAAGGGTACAGGCTGCCCTTCCTAGCGGACCCCCCCCCTCTGATCCCAGATCAACAGGCGGAGTGGTTGGCACCCAAGGACCCTTTGAGAGTAGCAGCGTTGCAGGAAGAAGTCTCGGCAATGCTGGCGAAAGGGGCAGTAGAGCCAGTCAAGAACCCAGGTCCAGGGTTCTACAGCAGGCTCTTCCTGGTGGAGAAGGCGACAGGGGCCTGGAGACCAGTCATAGACCTCTCAGCCCTCAACAAATTCGTGTGCAAGACCGACTTCAAGATGGACACCCCGAAGTCGGTCCTAGCGGCCTTGAGGGAGGGGGACTTCATGATGTCCATAGACCTCAAGGACGCCTACTTCCAGGTCCCTGTCCATCCTTCCAGCAGGTAGTACCTAAGGGTGAAATGGGGTACTCAAACGTTGCAGTTCAAGACCCTCTGCTTCGAACTGTCGACAGCTCCTCAGGTCTTCACGAGGATCTTCGCAACAGTTTCAACCTGGGCACACGAACAGGGCATCCGCCTGATTCGGTACCTAGAAGACTGGTTGTTGCTTTCAGCCTCAGAGGAAGTACTGAGGGAGCAAGGCGCAAAGCTCCTGCAGTTCTGTAACGTCTTAGGTATCACCATCAACCTGCAAAAGTTCCAACTGATACCCTCCACCAGGATGACCTACCTTGGAATGGTCCTAAACTCCTGGTTGGCGAAAGCCTTCCCCTCCGCGGAGAGACTGGACAACCTGGAACAGATACTCCGGCCCTTCCTGTCGGGCCAGCCCAGGAGAGCCAAGGACTGGCAAAGACTGATAGGCCACCTCGTGCCGTTGGAGAAGTTAGTCCCCCAGGGGAGGCTCAAACTCAGGGGAGTGCAGTGGAACCTGAAGGAGCTCTGGAACCAGGGGGACTCCGGAGACGAAGGAAGTCCTGGAGGTGTGGCACGTCAGATCGAACACCCTCAAGGGAATGCCCTTCGAAGATGCTTCTGTTCACGGACGCGTCCAAGGAGGGTTGGGGTGCCCATCTCCTCGACAAGACAGCAAAAGGAAAATGGGAAGGCAAGGAGATGAGCCTGCACATAAACGTGCTAGAGATGATGGCAGTACAAAGGGCATGCCTAGAGTTTGTCTATCTGCTCCGGGAAAACACCGTGGCGCTGATGTGCGACAACGCCACGGTGGTGGCCTACGTAAAAAAGCAAGGAGGACTGAAGTCGAAGGAACTGTGCAGTCTCACGATGGAGTTCCTAGAATGGGCCGAAGTAGAGCAAATCAAAATCTCAGCCAGGTTCATTCTGGGCTAGAGAAACGTCCTGGCCGACGGCCTCAGCAGGATGGGACAAGTGGTAGGGTCCGAGTGGTCCCTGCACCCAGAAGTGGCCAAGTCCCTCATTCTGAAGTGGGGCTCGCCGGTGAAAGACCTCTTCGCCACCCATGAGACTGAACACACAGCTCCCCGTGTTTTGTTCTCCTGTGCCAGATCCAGCAGCAGCGTTTGAGGACGCCTTCCAACACCCTTGGGACAACCTCGACGTTTACGCCTTCTCTCCCTTCGGGATGCTCAGACAGGTCCTCAACAGGGTGAGACGGGCGGAGAACCTGTGGATGACTTTGGTAGCGCCTTGGTGGCCGGAGAGAGAGTGGTTCGCGGATCTAAAGGAACTGGCGCGCCTTCCACCTTGGCCTCTTCCGGACAGACCAGACCTTCTCTGGCAGCCTCACTTCCACAGGTTCCACGAAAACCCTCGGTTATCGAGCGTCTCTTGAGGAAGGAAGGATATTCATCGAGGACGGCATCGAGGATGTCAGGGTACCTGAGACGTTCGTCAGTCGCGGTATACCAGGCGAAGTGGGCTACCTTCACTAAGTGGTGCTCCTCGAAGAACATCAGGCCGTTAGGGGCCTCCATTCACGAGTAGCAGACTTCCTGGTCTATCTCAGGGACGAAGTAGGCACGTCTATCCCAGCCATCAAAGGAGTCCGGGCAGCACTGGGACAAGTCTTCCTCCTGAAGGGCCATCGACTTAGGAGCCTCCAGACATATCTCGATGCTCATCAAGAACTTCGAGCAGTCGTGCCCCCCCCCCCCCCCCCCCCCCCCCCAGGCCGCTAGAGTGTCCCAGTGAGATGTGGCTAGAGTATTGAAGATGCTTTCGGAACCTCCATTCGGGCCCCTCAAGGACATCTTAGACAAGGAGCTCACCCTCAAGATGGTCTTTCTGTTAGCTCTGGCATCAGCAAAACGGGTAGGTGAGATTCATGGGCTGTCTTACGAGGTCTCACTCTCGAAGGGATGGCGAGAAGCTACCTTCAGATTCTTACCCTCCTTCATAGCCAAGACTCAAAATCCAGCTGTTTGGGACCCCAAGTTTGAAGGCTTCTCAGTGCCAGCTATCCCTCGTTCGGACAACCCGAGGGACTTGCTTCTGTGTCCAGTCAGGGCAGTACGTAAGTACCTCGAGAGGACTGCCAAACTTCGCCCCGAAACCAAGAGTCTGTTCGTCTCCTCGGGACTGGTAAAGAAGCCAGTCTCCAAAAATACGATCTCCTTCTGGCTACGGCAGGTGATCATAAGAGCCTACAGTAGTGCAGGGGTTCCTCTTCCGGGAAAGCCTAGACCCCACGACATTAGAGGACTAAGTACTTCGTTGGCCTTTGAGAAGTGGACCAAATCCTGAGGGCAGGTACATGGTCTAGTCAGTCAACCTTCACAGCTCACTACTTAAAGGATTGTTCGAGGAGGTCCCTGGACGGATTCTCTCTCAGTCCCGTCATTTCCGCGCTCCAAAAGATTTAAAGGTGTAGCCCCGGGAAAACCACGGGCAGTAAGTCCAAGAGACACAGGATCCTTCCTTACCCCTCTTTTCCCCTATTACCTTCCCTGAAATGACCTAAAATCCTCTAACGGCCATGGGATACACTGTCAGTAGAAGAATGCGTCTCCAAGGATTTTTTGCAGAGGTGAGTTACTTAGACACTAAGATAGTTTATTGAGTAGTTTTCCTTATTTTCTCGTGTTTTCCTTTGGGGTCAGCAGAACCTAGCCTCCTATCTAGGTTCCTTTTCTCTCCTCGTCACGGTCTCTAGGTCCTGAAGGACACTCTCACCTCCTAAGGTATAAGTCTCCTAAGAAAGTAGTTCGAGGTAAGTACTCCGTGTTGGAATAAATCACAAATTTTAAGTAATTTGTATTTTTCCTAACGGTACTTACCTCGAACTACTTTCGGGTTATGGCCCGCCCATCCTGCCCTGAGTGCCTTACAGGACTACGTAGAAACCTATCCGTCAAAACTTACTGGAGATCGAGACCTGAGCAAGCATGCTCTCTGACCCCGGGTCGCCTCGTGGCACGTATCACTCCGCCAGAGGTTACCCCGCATAGAAAACGGGAGTAGGGTAAACTACACTAAATTCTGGTCGGTTGGGAGGAGATCCCAGATACTCCTAAGAAAGTAGTTTGAGGTAAGTACTGTTAGGAAAAATACAAATTACTTAGAATTTGTGATATCGTTTTTATTAATTCGGTCGGAGATATAGATATCTCCTAAAACTACTAGCATAATTTGAGTCTTCTCTTTTGGAGAAATGAGGATAAACCCTTCATTCCCCTGAGTGCCGCCAGCCCAGGAGACAACCCTATCTTCTGTTATTGCCATTGAGTAGTGTACTCCGGCTTGACTGGGATAGTGTTTTCTGTCGATCTTCTTTGCTGGTGAGTATCCCGGCTTTGAAATACGACAATAACTCAGGGTATTCTGTCTTGATGCCGACAACGCTACTGATGGGGAAATGTTCATTTCCCTGCAAGTTACACAGTTGCCGACATAGGAAGTTCAGCGTCCCTAGTCCACAACCGAAAGTGGGTAGTATAATTGCTGCCACCTTTCTCCTTTGTGGACTAGAAGACGTGTCTTATATCCGGCAACGTCTCAGGCTAGGGAATCGTTGTTCCTCTGCCGCCGGTATAGTAAACTGTTTCCTTGATTTACAGCTGAAAGTAGGAGGCATACCTGCCGCCTCCTTTCTATGTAAAATATAAGACCCTTTCCCTTCCCCTTCTGTCGATTCCTGTGGCTGGTATTCTACAATCACCCTGCTTGTCGGGCTGACTGGGTTACCGGCAGGGCTCCTACAAAGGCGGTTAGGTTGCCGCTTCGACCATCTCCATAACAGAAGCCAAGCTCTGGGAAAGGTTGAGCCGGCTCTGACGGCTGGCAGTGGGAAACCCATTACACTTTTGTGTATTCTTCAGTCCTCCCTTGGTCTGCCATCCACAAAACCTGTAACAGGCAGTACAGCCGGCAACAGAAATTGTGGCTGGATGGAAGCTAAAATCAATGCATTCTCTCCCCTTTCATTTGAATCCTCATTCTGGAAAGAAGGCAGTAGAGACAGTAGTCCCTACAACCCTAATTATTGTACTAAACTATAATAATACGGTAGTCCTTCTCTCCATTCTTTCTCTCTTTCTGTCGGCTAGTGCCGCCAAGTACTAGCCTAACCCGGTAGCATACTGGCAAAACAAAGACAATACAGTAGCCAGTATTCTTGCAGTATAACAATACAGCAGTTAGAAAACTACAGTATATAATGATACAGTAGTATGAAATTTCTGACATACTCTGTATCCTTTCAGAGTCCGTTGTTGAGACCGTTCAGAAAATGTTGAGGCAAAGTATTCCTTCAACATTCTGATGTATCCTAGATCATCGGAACACCAATGATTACCCTTCAGTATTAATATTCTACAAGTGGTGGAGTTAGTGTTAGTATACACTGACTCCGCCTCTATGTACGAGAGTTATTCCACTCTGTATTTTCCCTAATAAGGAAATTAAAAATATTAATATTGGGGGAGGTCACAGCAATTGCCTGGAGGGGAAACACAGATATGTGTCTTTCTTATTTCCTTTCTAGTGTACTATCCTAAACTATAATAATAATAGTAATGTACAGTACAGTATACCATTTTATGCATGTGAAAATTTATCAGTGAGATAAATTACCCCATACCCATTTCACTCTTTCTTCCTTACAGGAGAAGGCTAAGGTGAAGTGTGCAGTCCTGTTCTGCAACCACAAAAGTAGGGACTTTTGTGGCCACAAGATGTGCAGGTTTCATGCGCCCTGCTCCATCGCAACTGAAACCCTGAGGGATACTGCGAGGGAAACGCTTTGGAAATGGGTAAGAGGGTTCCAGAAGAACTCTCCGGGACCTTACCTGCCAAACGAAGCTATGAGATGCCTTCTGTTCCCTAAGGCCCAATACGACGCGGTTGTGCCTCAGTCACAGGTCAAGCCTCCCTTCATCCAGCTGACAATAGAGGCTGAGATCAATAAGGCTCTTGAAGGCATGGACATCCATCAAGACCGGATGTCGAAGGTGTCCTCAGACACCGAAAAGGATCTTCTACAATAAAATCCTGAAGAAGACCACCCGTGGAGGAAGAAGGATCTGTATCAACAATAACGGAAGACCCTCAGTTTTCTGTGACGGCATATCAACCTGTGCCGTCAACCTCTTCGGCCCCAACTCCTCATTTGGACCCGCTGATAACCAAGGGCGAGGCGCTCCTGGAGCAGCTGCAACAGATGATGGAATCGTTCCACAAGGAACAACAAAAGAGGAGGAGAGAAGTCAGAGAAGCGACACGCTCGGGCATTCTCAGAGGCTTTCACAAGCCTATCAAAGTCTCAGACTTACCTCAGTGCTCCGAGACCAACCCCTGGAGGTATGCAGAGTATATGCCCATGATGAATGGGAAACTACATCTCCGAGAAGATGGGGGCCAAACCCCTCGAAGATCTCCAATTCTGGCCTAACATTTTGACTTACCCAGAATGTTGCGTGAAATTGCGGGATGAACCAGCATCTCGAGAGGAGACAGAACCTAAGGAGATCATGATCTTTGAACATGACAAGGTGCAGGCTCTCTTGACTAATACCCTAAAGAAACCCGGTTATACCAACTCAAAGGTTGCAGCTTTGAGCAAGAGACAGAGGCACCCTACCTTCCTTGCTCCTTCCTCCAGAGCTTTCCCCTTTTCGGCCAAAGCTCTCAACTGCGTGCTGAAAGCAGTTGACGCGGGCAAACCATGCCCTATGCTAGAGGAGTGCAGACCATTGTCTCTAGCTTTGCCTACCTGCGAGAAGGAATGGAACGAGGTTAATTTAACCTTCTCAATCTCGAAACTGGATCCAGAGATAGCAGGACAACAGTTCAACGAGAACCTTCCAAAGTTGTTGGAACATCTCTGAGAAGGGAACAGGAGACAAAAGAGAGACTAGCTGCCACTTTGTCTCTCCAAAACTGTATGGAGATGTGTGCAGGCCTCTCAAATACCCCAGATATGTACATGGTCCTAGCCAAGATGCACATGGCTACCCTTGTAAAGGACATGTACACTTTTGTAAAGGCCAGGAGGGCCTGTAGAGAGCATGTGTTTGCCAATGCAACGGTCAAGCACAACCCCGGGAAGTTGATCACTTCATGCATCTAGGGCAAGGACCTCTTCCCAAAAGCTGCCATGGAGAATAGGAACCTTCTCCAGCAGTGGGGCATGTCTTCCAAGAGGAAATCATCCTCTGACGCTGGTCCCCAACCCAAGAACAGGAAGACAAAGAAGCCACGTGTGTCTCACAGACCTGCACAACATCCTACTGTCACCATGACCACAGTGCCCCAAATGGTTGCCCAGCCGCAAACCACCTCCCAAATGGTGCCCCAGCAGCTGAGAGCTCAGTCGCCAGTTTTTAACCCAGGCTTTGAGAGGCACACCACTACCTTTCGCCCTAAAGGCAGGGGCTCTTGAAGAGGCTCCTCAAGAAACCCCTCAAGGGGTAGAGGAGGATGTGGTCAGGGTAACAAACCCCCTGGAACATCTCAGCTATGAGATGCTCCAGGTAGGAGGAAGACACTTCCATTTTCGGGATCGTTGGACCTTCCATCCCTGGGCCCACAGCCTAATCAAGAATGGACTCTGGTGGAAATGGAACAAAACTCCACCCCCTTTTCCTCAATTCTTCCAACACTCCAGCCCCTTATTGGAAGAATATACCTTAGAACTCTTGACCAAAAAGGTAATAAGGAAATCGAAGTCCATCAAATTCCAGGGAAGGCTGTTTTGTGTTCCCAAGAAAGACTCGGACAAACTCGGAGTCATTCTAGACTGGTCTCCACTCAACAAGTTCATCGAGAACAACAAATTCCGGATGCTAACCCTACAACACATAAGGACCCTGTTGCCAAAAGGGGCGTAAACAGTCTCAATAGACCTGGGAGATTCTTATTGGCACCTACCAGTCAGTCACCCCCTCACCTCCTACCTAGGATTCAGACTACAGAAGACAAATTATGTCTTCACAGCCATGCCCTTTGGACTAAACATAGTCCCAAGGATATTCACAAAACTTGCGGACACAGTCGTCCAACAGCTACGCTTAGAAGGCATTCAGGTAGCAGTACACATGGACGACTGGCTGGTGTCGGCAGCATCCAAGACAGCTTGTCTGCAGGCAGCCACGAAGGTGATTCAGTTCCTGGATTATCTGGGCTTCAAGATCAACTACAAGTTGTCTCGCCTCTCTCCAGCTCAGGAGTTTCAATGGTCAGGAATCCATTGGAACTTGCAGTCACACCGCCTCTCCATTCCACCGAAGAAGAGGAGAGAGATTGCGGAATCTGTCAAGAGACTACTGAAATTCAACAAGATTTCTAGATGCCAACAGTAAAGAGTACGGGGCTCTCTCCAGTTTGCAGCAGTGACAGACCCAGTGCTAAAAGCACAACTAAAGGATGCGTCAGGAGTCTGGAGAAGATACGCATCAAACGCTCGAAGAGATCAACAGTTTGACACCGACCTTACTGCGATCGTTTCTAAGGCTGTGGTCAAAGGTCAAGACCCTGACAAGGACAATTCCCTTACAACCAACTCGACCTTCAGTGGTCATCCACACAGATGTCTCACCAGAATGATGGGGAGGCCATTCCCATCAAAGGAAAGTACAAAGGGAACTGGTCGCATCAGTTCAAGGCCTTTCACATCAACATTCTGGAAGCCATGGCAGTCTTCCTAACGTTGAAGAGACTATCCCCTCACAGATCAGCCCACATCAGGCTGGTCTTGGACAGCGATGTAATAGTGCAATGTCTGAACCGACAAGGCTCGAGATCGCCTTACATCAATCACGTGTTATTAGCCATCTTTCGCTTGGCAAGGAAGAAAAGATGGCACTTATCAGCAGTTCACCTGCAAGGGTTCCGCAATCTGACGGCGGACGCTCTATCCAGGCAAAGGCCGATAGAGACAGAATGGTCCCTGGACGCAGACTCATTCTCGTTCATCTTGGAAAAAGTCCCGGAACTGCAGATCGACCTCTTCGCAACGAGCGACAACAAGAAACTACCTTGATATGTGGCCCCTTAGGAAGAACCTTGGGCAGAAGCGACGGACGCCATGTCCCTCGATTGGAACAGATAGAATCATATCTATCTGTTCCCACCAACAAATCTCTGGCTGAAGGTCCTCAACAAGCTGAGATCCTTCAAGGGAACAGCTGCAGTAGTGGCCCCCAAATGGCCCAGGAGCAATTGGTTCCCTCTAGTCATAGAACTGTAACTGAAGCTGTTTCCTCTACCGAATCCAGTTCTATCCCAGCTGGTTCAGAAGTCGACTGTCTACGCTTCACCATTGAGAACCCAAAACCTACATCTCATGATTTTCTTGCCTTATTAGCCAAGAAAAGGTTCAGGATCTCATAAGACAACATCGATTTTATAGAAGAATACAAGTCAAAGTCAACCGGAAGACAATACGAATCGTCTTGGAAGAAGTGGGTTTCCTTTGTGAAACCAAAGAGACCGGCAGAAATCTCGATAGACTTCTGCCTTTCCTTCTTCATCTACCTTCACAAACAAGGCCTGGCTTCCACCACTATAACTACATGTAAGGCAGCTTTGACTAGACCTCTTCTTTACGCCTTCCAGGTGGATCTGTCAAACGAAATCTTCAATAAGATTCCGAAAGCATGCGCTAGACTCAAACCAGCAACCCCTCCAAAGCCCATATCATGGTCCTTGGACAAAGTCTTGCACTATGCTTCGAATTTGAACAACTTAGATTGTATCCTAAAGGATGTACAGTGAACCCTCGCTACTTCGCGGTTCGACCATCGCGGATTCACCACTTCGCGGATTTTTTTCATAACGCATGTATATACATATATCGCGGATTTTCCGGAAATTTCGAAAATACCGCGATGTGACCGATGGTGCGAGATGGAGAAAGTAAGGAAAATTGAATCATGATTGATTTTCAATATAAATGAAACTTTGAGGAGCAACAAAGATATCATTTGTTAGAGAGATAGAGAGAGGTAAGGAATGGGAGGTAGTGAAAAGTAGCCCAAAGAGAGAGAGAGAGAGAGAGAGAGAGAGTGTGTGTGTTGTTTTAAATGTAATAAACAAAAAAATTTCATAGGTTATAACACATTGGTGCTTATGTAATATCAACTGTATACTGTAGACGGTTTGAATAAGTTAAGAAATGGTATAAACGATACTTTGTTAGTGTATTCGTACACTCAAGACCGGCAGCTAGACGTCAGCTGATCTAATCACAGCCAAAAGTAAAACAAAAAGGAGTCAACAATACTCGATTTTTAAAACACACCCGAAATTTAGAAACAAAAGTACATGCTTTCTTCATGTGCAATTAACTATTTAAAGAGTAGCAATTTTCAAGAATAAAATGATGTTTCCCAAAAAATAGTGGTTTGCTGATGAAATCGGATGCCGTATTTTTAGCAACGATTGAAATGGATGTAAACTCGGCATAATTTTTTCATTTCGTATTTAATTGACACTAAGAAAACTAATTTTAGTTTCTTCATCTATATGTAAGTATTATATAACACGGGGGGGGAGGGAGAGAGAGAGAGAGAGAGAGAGAGAGAGAGAGAGAGAGGAGAGAGAGAGAGAGAGAGAGAGAGAGAGAGAGAGAGAGAGAGAATATCAGCTGTTGTAATTGAATGCCGTGTTTTTGTTTCGTGAGAATTTCATCGCCACGACTATAACAACAACATACTGTACTGAACTTTACAGTATTATACAGACTACTGTAATATGATAAAGCAAAATATTTGTAATAACCTATTTTATATGAAATGGGGCTATTTTTCTTGTTTAAAATTTACATTTACATACGTAAAACAACACACACACACTCACACACACACACACATACACACTCTCTCTCTCTCTCTCTCTCTCTCTCTCTCTCTCTCTCTCTCTCTCTCTCTCTCTCTCTCTCTCTCTCTCTCTCTCTCTCTCTCTCTCTCTCTAAAAGAAGGAAAAGGATGCAGTTTCCACAAAAAATGTCGATATATGCATCCTGCAACTATGAATGAGAGTAAGAAAACTCAGCAAACTGAAAAGAAAAACAAAAATGAAACAAAAAAAGAAACAAAAAAGCAGACCGCGTATATACCGCACTATGCACCAAAAAAGGCCTTTCAACCTAAAGCTCCACAAATAGAGCCCAACTACAAAGAATGCATATATAATGCCAGGGGTTGGTGCAGATATGGGGATAATTGCAGGTTTACACACAAAAATAAGTATGAAGGCGAAAGAACAAATATTATGGAAAAGTTGGATTTTTTAATGGCAGAATTCCGAGAAATGAAGAAAAGAACATCATATCAGAACAGGAAGGAAGCATGGGAGAATCCATATTATTACCAATATTAAATAATGGAAATGAAACACAAACCATAATAGTGATGAATGCACAGGGTTTAGTCACGAGTAACTCTAAAAGGAAAATAGAGTTCCTAGAAGAACTAACCCAAATTGAAAAAATAGATATATTAAATATAAGTGAAACATGGTATTCCCAAGAGACTGGCAGTGATGACCAGATAAAGGGTTTCCAAACTTATAGATCAGACAGAAAAAATAGGAATCAAGGGGGAACCGCAATATATGGAAGAGACATAAATCAAGGAAAAGTCTGTGAAAAATACAGCAACACAGAATGTGAATTGATTGCGGTAGAATTTGAATTTGAAAAACTAGTGAATATTGTAGTTTACAGACCCCCAAATACTAAGGAGTTTGACATAATAATAAAAAAAATAGATGATATATGTAGAAACCATAAAGACTGGAATATACTCCTATCCGGAGATTTTAACTTTCCTTTCGTGGATTGAAAAGAACGGATAGAAGAAAGTGGTTGTATGTATACATATAAAAAAGAGAGTAATAGTAGTGCAGAAGATAAGAGGCAATTTGAAAAGCTTCAAGATATGCTATTAGAACATAATATGCAACAAATAAACCACATTCCAACAAGAAAGGAAAATGTCCTAGATCTAGTATTTGTGAATGAGGTGAATTATGTTAAAGAAATAATAGTGTATAACACGGGAATTTCAGACCACAATGTCATAGAATTGATAGTTCATTCCAAAGCAAGTGATCACAGAATTAATAAAAGCACAAAACTTTGGGAAGGATATGGAAAATATAACTTTTACAGTAAGAATATAAAATGGTCGGAAATAAATGAAGAACTGAATAAAGAATGGAAAAATGTATTTATAAGTGATAATATACAGGTAAATACGGACATACTGTACAAAATACTGGAGAAAATTGTTGAAAAATATGTACCGAAAAAAAACAATAAACAAAAGACGTGCATACCAAGAGACAGAAGGATCTTATTTCAGAAAATTAGAAAGTGGAAGAAAAATCTTGCAAAAGAAAAAAATGTGTGGAAAATGAGAGAAATAAAATGTAAGATAGAAAATGCAGAACAAAAGATTATACAGTCGAAAGAAAATGAAAAAAGGGACTTAGAAGAAAGGACACTTCAAAATATAAAAAGAAACCCCAAAGTACTTTACTCCTATGCAAAAAAGATGAATAAAAGGAGAATAGAAATAGGCCCTCTAAGAATTGAAGGACGGCTAACGAATGAAAAAAAGGAAATATGCAACATACTAGCAGAAAAATATAAGAGTGAGTTCACGCCAAGAATTGCGAAAGAGAATAATGAAACAGAAATGAGAGAAGAAAATGTCGAATATCTAACGGATAAAGATATTAATGAAGCAGATATTGTCACGGCTATAAACGAAATTAAAAATGGATCGGCAGCCGGACCAGATGGAGTTCCAGCGATTTTGTTAAAAAAACTGCAAACACTATTGCGAAGCCGCTTGCAATACTGCTAAGACAGAGTATAGATATGAGCGAGATATATGTTAAACATAAATTAGCTTATATAACCCCTATCTTCAAAAGTGGATCAAGACTAGAGGCAAGCAATTATAGACCTGTTAGTCTAACATCACATATTATGAAAGTGTATGAGAGGGTAATAAAAAAGAAAATAATGAACCATTTGGTCAAAAATAATTTGTTTAATATGGGTCAACACGGTTTCGTACCTGGAAAAAGTACACAGACCCAACTGATAGCACACTATGAAAACATATACAATAATATGATAAATGAAAAAGACACAGATGTGATCTATCTAGATTTTGCAAAAGCCTTTGACAAGGTAGACCATAACATATTGGAGAAAAAAATGAGAAAGCATAATATTGTGGGAAAGATAGGAAAATGGGTAAAAGAATTCCTGCAAAACACAAAACATAGTGGTTGCAAATGACGAGAAATCAGATGAAGCCCAGGTAATATCTGGTGTGCCCCAAGGTACGGTATTAGCTGCACTGCTATTTGTTATTATGATCTCAGACATAGACTGTGATGTTGAAAACTCCGTAGTGAGAAGTTTCGCCGATGACACAAGAATAAGTAGAGAAATTACTTGTGATGAAGATAGGAACTCACTACAAAGAGATCTAAACAAAATATATGAATGGGCGGAGATAAATAGGATGGTATTTAACTCCGATAAATTCGAATCAATAAATTATGGAAACAGAGAAGGAATGGTGTATGCATACAAGGGACCTAATAATGAGACAATCACAAACAAGGAAGCAATTAAAGACCTTGGTGTAATTTTAAATAGGAATATGTTATGCAACGACCAAATAGCAACACTGTTGGCTAAATGTAAAGCAAAAATGGGAATGTTATTCAGACACTTTAAAACAAGAAAAGCTGAACACATGATAATGCTTTACAAAACTTATGTGCGTAGTACACTCGAGTACTGCAATGTGATATGGTACCCACACTACCAAAAGGATATTGCGCAAATAGAGAGTGTACAAAGGTCCTATACTGCTAGAATAGAAGAAGTTAAAGACCTTGACTACTGGGAAAGACTGCAATTTTTAAAACTATACAGTCTAGAAAGGAGAAGAGAACGCTACATGATAATACAAGCATGGAAGCAAATAGAAGGAATTGCTGAAAACATCATGGAGCTTAAAATATCAGAAAGAGCAAGCCGAGGTAGATTAATAGTGCCAAAAAGCATTCCAGGTAAACTGAGAAAGGCGCACAGGACATTAATCCACTACGCACCAGCATCGATAATGCAGCGACTATTTAATGTGCTGCCAGCTCATCTAAGAAACATATCAGGAGTGAGCGTAGATGTGTTTAAGAATCAGCTCGATAAATACCTAAGATGCATCCCAGACCATCCAAGACTGGAAGATGCAAAATACACCGGAAGATGCATTAGCAACTCTCTGGTGGATATACGAGGTGCCTCACACTGAGGGACCTGGGGGAACCCAAACAAAAAAAATAGAAAATAAGGTAAGGCAAGGCTCTCTCTCTCTCTCTCTCTCTCTCTCTCTCTCTCTCTCTCTCTCTCTCTCTCTCTCTCTCTCTCTCTCTCTCTCTCTCTCTCTCGTAAATTGTTTTCCTGCTTTGCTACGTATGTATGATTTTATATAGATACGGTAAATAATATTTGTAATAATGTATTTTCTAAAAGCTTTTACTGTAATACTGTATCATTATTTATCACTTTCATCATGCGCGTTAAATGCCTTCGTTTGTTTACTGAGCGTACTTTATTACGCCGTCATTTCAGGCGGCGTCATAAAGAAAAGCATTTCATTTGGAAGTCCTAAGAAAAATTAAGTAAAACATTGGTAATAACAAAATCAACATACTGTACTGAATAATCAATATAATCGATGCAAAAACTAACCTATACACAGATGTGTAAATGCGTTTGTTTCTTCATTATGATCAGAGATAAACGTAAACAAAACATTGGTTGCCATTTTTTATCGTGCTTTTTGGCGTGTTTAGGAAACGCATGATATAAAATCGCCTTTAATATTTGTGCCTGTTTTAGTTCAGGGTACTGTAGTACATGCATTAAGTGTTCTGTACATTAAAGGGTAGTTTGTTAACAGTACTACGTACAAGGGAAGGTTTTAAAAGTCTGAATATACATGTTAAATAAATAATTAAATATGGTGTCACTACTTCGCGGATTTTCACCTATCGCGGCCGGGTCTGGAACCTATCTACCGCGATAAACGAGGGTTCACTGTAACACAGAAAGTGATATTCCTGTTCGCTATAGCCTCAGGGGCTAGAGTTAGTGAAATAGTGGCCCCATCTAGAAACGAAGGCCATATTCAGTTCATAGAAGAGGGAGAACTGAATCTTTTCCCCGGTCCTACCTTTCTCGCCAAAAACGAGCTGCCCACCAAAAGGTGGGGTCTTTGGAGAATCTGTCCTCTAAAGGAAGATGTCTCTCTATGTCCAGTAGAGTGTCTTAAGGTCTATCTTCGAAGAACTTCAGACTTCAAGGAGGGAAAGCTTTTCCTAGGCGAAACCTCAGGATCAAACTTATCCCTAAAACAACTGAGGGCGAAACTCACCTACTTTATTCGCAGAGCGGATCCTGACAGTACACCCGCAGGTCATGATCCTAGAAAAGTTGCTTCCTCGTTGAACTTTGATAGACTCCGCTCATATACGGGGTGGAAATCATCTAGAGTTTTCTATAAACATTACGCGAAGCAAGTGCATGAAATAAAACACTTTGTGGTGGCGGCGGGTAGTGTTATAAAACCTGTCGTCTAGTGCTGCGATGAACAGTGGATTGCTTTGAGACTTAACAGTAGACTGGCTGAACAGGTATTAGTATCTTTGAGTGTACAGTAATACCTTTTAATGAAAATCACTCCGGTGAATTTCGGACTGTTCTATATAGGTGTAGCATCTAACCAATAACACCAGTGCCGTGTGAACATTTGGAAACATATCCAACATCTAAGTGAAATCAATCATGTGATTTCATAATAGTGAGTGGCATTTATAAATGAATTAACAGATATATATCCTCTTCCCTTACAGGTTAAAAATATATATATCCAGAGATGTAGATATGTACAAAGATTCTTTCTATGATACATTTTGCCTTTTGTATTTTTATATTTTGTCTATAAAAATAAAAGACATATAAATGTATATGCGTCTTATTCGCCCTTCATGAATATGAATAAACGATCCAGAGCCTTTTATTTTCCTAAAATAACATGCTTGAGAGTATAACCTCTGAAAGAACAACCTGGTAATCTTTACAAGTTCCACATTGTTCCTACAGAATACAAACTTTGACGCCTAATAGTCGATATCGACAATTTCCCTGCAGGGGGCAGGACAGCGGATATGACAAATAACGGTAATGTCATATATGTGAGGTCTGGGAGACCATATAAGGAACTCAGTCGAAGTAAAGGAATTTTGACGAGGGAAAAATCTATTTCTAGGTGAGGGACCTGTGTCGCCCAGTGAAATGCTCCTTAAAGCACCATTTCTAAGATATAAATACTGCTAAATATACCAGAGAAAAAAGTTGCATGGAATGCCAGGAATAAACCCAGCTCACTGTTCTTAGGTTTGTGAGGACAGAAGAGAATGTGGAAAGAAAGAATAGGCCAGACTATTCGGTGTACAGTATGTGTATCCAAAAGAAAAATGACCAGTAACCACAGAGAGGGATCCATTGCAATACTGTATGGCCAATTAAAGGACCCAATAACTCTCTAGCAGTAGTACTGTATCACAATGGGTGGCTGGTGCCCTGGCCAACCTTCTGCCTGACTTTTTAAAAGCAACCTGTCCCAACCCAGACATAGGCTAAGCTACAAAAAAATAGAGTAAAACTCATTCAGTATTAACACTTGTAACACAAAATCAAAGTAGAATAATAAACCACACCTTTGCATGTACAGTACTGTATGTACACGCAAATAGTGTTGTATCATCTGCATGAACAAGCCAAACCTCATATCATGGGTATATAAGTCATACTGTTTGCAATTTATTAACTAAACACTCATTAGTAATACTGTAGAGAAAAATGCTTCTTGAAATCCTATATGTCTGAGTTTGAAAACTATGGCCTCATGATTAATGTCAAACTGGGATTTGAGTTTTAAATAGGTGCTATTATGTCAACCAGTTTTTTCAATAAAAATGTTATTTTCATTAGTAAAATAAATTTTTGAATATACTTACCCGATAATCATGTAGCTGTCAACTCTGTTGCCCGACAGAATTCTACGGAGGGATACGCCAGCTATCACAATACTAGAAGGGGGTGTTCTTACCAGCGCCACCTGTGGCCAGGTACTCAAGTACTTCTTGTTGACACCTCCTCAATTATTCCTCGGTCCCACTGGTTCTCTATGGGGAGGAAGGGAGGGTCAATTAAATCATGATTATCGGGTAAGTATATTCAAAAATTTATTTTACTAATGAAAATAACATTTTTCAATATTAAACTTACCCGATAATCATGTAGCTGATTCACACCCAGGGGGGTGGGTGAAAACCAGTGTACAAGATTAAAGGATAGCTAAGTATCCCATATTTCATATAACAGTTATCTCAAATAACAATGAAATAATAAGTACCTGGTAAGGAAGTCGAATTGAACCGTTACTCTGTCTCTTTTTTAAGTTCGTCTTCCTTACTGAGCGCAGCGTTCCTCTTGGAGGCTGAATCAACCCAAAGGTGCTAAAGTATACAGGGCTGCAACCCATACTAAAGGACCTCATCACAACCTTTAACCTCGGCGCTTCTCAAGAAAGAATTGACCACCCGCCAAATCAACAAGGATGTGGAAGGCTTCTTAGCCGACCGAACAACCCATAAAAAGTATTCAAGAGAAAGGTTAAAAAGTTATGGAATTATGGGAATGTAGTGGCTGAGCCCTCGCCTACTACTGCATTCGTTGCTACGAATGGACCCAGGGTGTAGCAGTACTCGTAAAGAGACTGGACATCTTTGAGATAGAATGATGCGAACACTGACTTGCTTCTCCAATAGGTTGCATCCATAACACTCTGCAGAGAACGGTTTTGTTTGAAGGCCACTGAAGTAGCCACAGCTCTCACTTCATGTGTCCTTACCTTCAGCAAAGCAAGGTCTTCTTCCTTCAGATGAGAATTTGCTTCTCTAATCAGAAGCCTGATGAAGTAAGAAACTGAGTTCTTAGACATTGGTAGAGAAGGCTTCTTGATAGCACACCATAAGGCTTCTGATTGTCCTCGTAATGGTTTTGACCTTCTTAAATAGTACTTAAGAGCTCTAACAGGGCAAAGTACTCTCTCTAGTTCGTTCCCCACCATGTTGGACAGGCTTGGGATCTCGAACGACTTAGGGCAAGGACGGGAAGGAAGCTCGTTTTAGCCAAAAAAAACCGAGCCGCAAGGAACATGTAGCCGTTTCAGATGTGAAACCTATGTTCCTGCTGAAGGTGTGGATCTCACTTACTCTTTTACCTGTTGCTAAGCACACGAGGAAAAGAGTTTCTAATGTGAGGTCCTTAAAAGAGGCTGATTGGAACGGTTCAAATCCTGATGACATTAGGAACCTTAGGACCACGTCTAGATTCCAGCCTGGAGTGGACAACCGACGTTCCTTTGAGGTCTCAAAAGACCTAAGGAGGTCCTGTAGATCTTTGTTGGAGGAAAGATCCAAGCCTCTGTGGCGGAAAACCGCTGCCAACATACTTCTGTAACCCTTGATCGTAGGAGCTGATAGGGATTTTACGTTCCTTAGATGTAACAGGAAGTCAGCAATCTGGGTTACAGTGGTACTGGTTGAGGAAAAACTGCATTGGCCTTGCACCAGCTTCGGAAGACTTCCCATTAAGACTGCTAGACTCTGAGAGTGGATGTCGTCCTTGCTCTGGCAATCGTTCTGGCTGCCTCCTTCGAAAAGCCTCTAGTTCTTGAGAGACTTTCGATAGTCTGAAGGCAGTCAGACGAAGAGCGTGGAGGTTTGGGTGTACCTTCTTTACGTGAGGTTGACGCAGAAGGTCCACTCTAGGAGGAAGAGTCCTGGGAACGTCGACCAGCCATTGCAGTACCTCGGTGAACCCTTCTCTCGCGGGTCAGAGGGGAGCAACCAACGTCAACCGTGTCCCTTTATGAGAGGCGAACTTCTGAAGTACCCTGTTGACAATCTTGAACGGCGGGAATGCATACAGGTTGAGATGGGACCAATCCAGCAGAAAGGCATCCACGCGAACTGCTGCTGGGTCTGGAATCGGAGAACAATACAAGAGGAGCTTCTTGGTCATCGAGGTAGCGAATAGAACTATGGTTGGCAGACCCCACAGGGCCCAAAGTCTGCTGCAAACAATCTTGTGAAGGGTCCACTCTGTGGGGAAGACCTGACCCTTACGGCTGAGGCGATCTGCCATGACATTCATATCGCCCTGAATGAGCCTCGTTACCAGCGTGAGCTTTCGATCTTTGACCAAATGAGGAGGTCCCTTGCGATCTTGAACAATTTCCTCGAATGAGTCCCTCTCTGCTTGGAGATGTAAGCCAAGGCTGTGGTGTAGTCGGAGTTCACCTCCACCACCTTGTTAAGCTGGAGGGACTTGAAGTTTATCAAGGCCAGATGAACTGCCAACAACTCCTTGCAATAGATGTGAAGTGTCCTTTGCTCCTGATTCCATGTTCCCGAGCATTCCTGTCCGTCCAGTGTCGCACCCCAGCCCGTGTCCGATGCGTCCGAGAAGAGACGGTGGTCGGGGGTCTGAACAGCCAAAGGTAGACCTTCCTTGAGAAGAATGCTGTTCTTCCACCACGTTAGAGTAGACCTCATCTCTTCGGAAACAGGAACTGAGCCCGTCTCTAGCGTCATGTCCTTTATCCAGTGAGCAGCTAGATGATACTGAAGGGGGCGGAGGTGGAGTCTCCCTAACTCGATGAACAGGGCCAGCGATGAAAGTGTCCCTGTTAGACTCATCCCCTGCCTGACTAAGCATCGGTTCCTTCTCAGCATGCTCTGGATGCATTCTAGGGCTTGGAAGATCCTTGGGGCCGACGGACAAGTCCGAAAAACTCGACTCTGAAGATCCATACCCAAGGAAACAATGGTCTGGGATGGAACGAGCTGAGACTCCTCAAAATTGACCAGGAGGCCCAGTTCCTTGGTCAGATCCATAGTCCATTTGAAAATCTCCAGACAGCGACGACTTGTGGGAGCTCTTAAAAGCCAGTCGTCTGACGGAGCCGGACACAAGATCATGATACTGCTGCACAGTCTGTAAACTGACAATCATGGGCAAGCGAGGAAGTACAGTGACAACCCGAATCTGTCTAGACTATCTGGGTCGTACAGACAACTCCTTAACGGGTTGCTGAGGTTGCCGCACTGCGTCACAACAAGTCCCTTCTGTTGGTTGTTGAACGTCTTCCCCGTGACACATTGACTCCGTAAACAAAAATCCTCTAACAAGGACTAAGCTTGGACTGCATGTCATGCAACACAGCTCAAGGTCTATGGGAGCAGGTGTGGTAACAGACGGGATTAGCGGCTGAAGTGGAACCATTACCTTCCCTGTAAGCATGTTATGCTTAAATAAAAGTCCATAAGAGGTTATGCAGCTAAAGGCTCCCTCCAAATGACAGAGTCCTCAAGGGAATATCAGAAGGAGGGAGAAAAGAACTTTCTCATCTACAGGGACCTTATCCTAGAAAAGCTAAGTTCTCTGAGTGAGGGTTCACTGGTGCAAAAGCAGCAGACTAGAAGGCAACGTTATGAAACTGCTTGACAGTCTAGTGAGTTGGCAACAACCCAAGATATGTGAGAAGCATGCGGTAAGGTATGCAGAGCATGATGAATGCAGAGTATGCTGTATGCAGAGCATGCTGTAAGTAGAGCATGTTGTATGCAGAGCATGCTGAATGCAGAGCATGCTGTATGCAGAGCATGTTGTATGCAGAGCATGCTGAATGCAGAGCATGCTGAATGCTGAGCATGTAGTAAGCAGAGCCTGTTTAACATTTCTCAGAAATTCCATGACCAGTGCTAGAGTGCTTTATGCATGCTTGCATGGGGTTTAAAAATCAACATAATGTTTACCTTACATTCATAACTCATGATTCATATTTTTGCCATGGTTTGAAAATGGAGGTAAGGTATGCTGAACAGCAGAGTCAGAACGAGCTGGAACAACAACAGTGGAAGGTGCAGAAAGTTCCTGTTCCTGTGGTATGAGTGGAGCGTGAAGAGACCGAGGTTGCGCAGAACAAGGTAAAGTTCCCGCAAGCAGAGGTGTCTGAGGCGCAGGATCAGGGTGCACGGGTTGAGTTCGGTGCAGCAGCTGAGGAGACTGACTCACAGGTGGAAGAGGTTGTACCTCCACCGAGAGTTGCACCACCGGTGGAGCAGCCAGGGGAGGAGGAGGAAGAGTGTGGTAATCCTCCTGATCCCAAACCGAAGGTTGCCTTAAAGAAGGCTGAGGCTGAACAACACTGGGAACAGCGAACACAGAAAGAGGTTCAACATCGTACGCCTGGCAGATGGTGCTGCGACTGGGTGCAGCGAGTGCAGGCGGGTAGAGCACTGGCTGAACGGGTGCAGGGGAGGTGCAACACTCTCAGCCCGACACTCACACAACAGGTCCGAAAGCTGTGCTTGCATGGACTGTAGTAGAGTCCACAACATCGTACGCCTGGCAGAAGGTGCTGCGCCTGGGTGCAGCGAGTGCAGGCGGGGTGCAGCACAGGCTGAACGGGTGCAGCCGGTTGGTGCACCACCGGTGCAGGCGGGTGCAGCACAGGCTGAACGGGTGCAGCCGGTTGGTGCACCACCGGTGCAGGCGGGTGCAGCACAGGCTGAACGGGTGCAGGCGGTTGGTGCACCACCGGTGCAGGAGGAGGAGGAGGTGCAACACTCTCAGCACGACACTCACGCATCAGGTCCGAAAGCTGTGCTTGCATGGACTGTAGTAGAGTCCACAACATCGTACGCCTGGCAGGTGGTACTGCGATCAGGCGGAGCGAGCATAGGGGGGGGGAGTGTAGGCGCACTCTCAGCCCGACAAACTGATGACTGAGGAGAGTCAGAGCTAACCCAATGACTGCATCCGGGTTGTTGAACTTTACTTCGTACGTCTGGCATAGGTCTGGACTTTACGTTTAAGAGGTCTTGAGACCTGAGACCAGCGTAACTCTGCCTTTATTTTCTCCTCTAAATCTCTTCTGCAGACGAGCAAAATAAGGGCTCAATCGTCTGCGGGTGGGAGTGACGGTCTCGGTAAGACACGCCCACAACCACCGAGGATACTTCTGTGCGCCGATCAAGGCCTGCCGAACCCTTATGCCCTTCGACATTGCTTCTCCCCTGGGCTTGGGAGCTTGCAAGAGGTCCCGGACTGGGAGGACGACTGGCGCGCACAAAAGTACCCTCACGCATAACACTGACATACTTTGCACTAATCACTTATCACTTTGATTTCTGTTTGCACTTATTTCACTGAACTCGAAACTTTAAGTGGTTTGTACCTGAAACACG